>NW_004949138.1:1012113-1023324 GCF_000317375.1 Microtus ochrogaster | reverse complement strand
AAGAGAGAGCAAGCAATGGCTTCCTGGTTTGTATTGGCACTGGTGACACAAATAGCTCTGGCTCTTTTAGGAGGTCCTGCACTTAAATGGGGTCTGTGAGCAGCATGTTAGCAATTGCTTAATGAAGATATAGACCTGCTGCTTCCCTGGAGCTGGGACAGAGAGAATAATTTACAAAGCTGGTGATATACATACCTTGTCATGTTAAACTAGGCAGAGCAAGCAGGAGGGGCCAAAGAGTTGGTCCTAGCCATGCCCTTGTAGCTTTTTTCCCCCTAAAAATCAGAAAATGATTACAGATAAGCAACAAAGACAGATTCAGATGAAAAAGACCTTTAATGGGTTAGTGTTGGATAAATGCACATAGACTTGGGAGAGAGAAGAAATAGTTATAAAAAGAAGTAAATTTTTTTAAAAAAAGATAAAGTTTTTAAAAAGACAAAGTGCAGGCAGTCAAAGATTAAAGAAGTAAAGAAAAATAAAGCATGAAAAGATGGAAAATATGCAGAGTCACAATTATGTATATTATTGTGTTTTCTTTGAATTTTTTTGACTGTAAATGAGCTAAGCACAGAGAGACAGTTCATTATACAGGCTGCTTAGCTAAACCAGCATATATATTTTAAAGGTATCTTGACTTCAAAATTTGGGTCTAAGGATATGTTGCTTTGGAAAAGAGGTTCTGCTTTTGTTTCCACGGAGGATAGAAAGATGTGGAATCCTTACCAGATAATATGGTTTGATAAAACAAGACCCTGAAGCAATGGTCCAGATGGTCCAACATCCACGACAGCTTCAGACTGCTGGCTGAGATGGAGCTACCACACAAGATACTCCATGAAAGACTTGATTAACAGCACCTCCAATCAGTAGGAAGTAGTCTAGACAACAACACCAAAATTCCCTAAATGAGCCGGGCGATGGTGGCGCATGCCTTTAATCCCAGCACTCGGGAGGCAGAGGCAGGCGGATCTCTGTGAGTTCGAGGCCAGCCTGGTCTACAGAGCTAGTTCCAGGACAGGCTCCAAAGCCACAGAGAAACCCTGTCTCGAAAAAACAAAAAAACAAAAAAAACAAAAAAAAAAAACAAAAACAAAATTCCCTAAATGATTGTTTATAAATGTTTGTTTACACTTAAAGGGGTATATGCTATAGAGATGGGTACTTTGTATTGGTATGGATCTTGGTTTATTGATACAAATTTAAGGTCAATTTTGTTATATGCATTTCTGTTCTTGTTTAAGATATTGTGTTTGTGCAGCTCATTTTAAAATGTAATGTATAATTAAGAAATACAGGTTAATAAATAGTCAAGCTTGTAGTCATGTTAGTTAGGTTCTCTAGATGTACAGAGACAAAGACATACAGAATATGGCATTAAAATATTTTAAGAACTTAGGACTTTTCATGACAATGAGATATGTCTGCTTCTGGTAGCACCAGTTACTTCAGAGAGGTTAAAGAAACTCATTATGGAATTTGCCTTCAATGTGACAAGGCTAGTCATTTAGGTAAGAAACTGCTCTTGCCTGTTCTGCTTGATATTATGCTGTATGAACTAAACATGCAGGACCCACAAAGACATGACTGTTGAAGTTGCCTAAAGAAGGTGAGACAGTCCTTTGTAGTTTCTGCTTCATGAAAGAGTTTGACAAACATTTTGCAGGACACAGAAGAAAGTGACTGACAAACTGCTAATATAGGCAGAACTGACTGGATGCCCCAGTGTTATGGAAGAACTTTGGGTTACTATCCAGGCAGTGATGTATCTCTGTCAATTCTAGAGTTTTGGTAGTTGCTTACAATGTGCTTCCTGTTTACTTAGATAATACTATATCATTCTGGAGTTTTTTATGGAGTTGAAGAAAGAGAGTTACAATTATAAAAGATTGATTTGATATAAAATTTTAGACTCACAAAGATAGGATAGATAATTAAGTGTTTGCCTTAATTTGCCAAATATAAATGAACTAAATACTGTAACTGTAATTCTTGCTTGATAACTGTTTTGTTAATTGTAATTTTACTCTGTTTAAGTTAAAACCTTCTTTTTATGTTAGGCAAAAAAGGGGAGGTGATGTGGGATTCCCTTTGGTATGCTGTGAATATGCTTTATTACCATTGGTTAATAAAGAATCCATATTGGGACTATGGCAGCACAGAATAGGGCAAGGCTGGAATTTCAAGCAGAGATAGAGGAGAAAATGAGGTGGAATTAGGGAGACACCATGTAGCTGCTAAAGGAGAATGATGCAAATCACCAGTCAGAACCTTAGCAGTAGGCCACAGCCTTGTGGTTGATGCACAGATAAATAGAAATGGATTAATTTAGGATGTAAGGGTTAGCAAGAAATATGCCTAAGCTATTGGCCAAACAGAGTTGTAATTAATATAGTTTCTGTGTTATTGTTTGGGTCTGGGAAGTTGGAAAACAAATGAGCAGTCCTCTCATACAGGAAATGTAGAGGGAAGGAATCCTTTTGTTGCAAAACAAAGAAGTTGTAGAGATGTTAAGTCTGGAAGTCGCAAGAGTGGATGGTTTTGATAGAAAGTGACCCAGTAGGGTAGGTGACCCTCAACAATAGATGCTGTGGGCTCCCTAGACCTATCTTAGAAAGTGCCCTGCTTCTCTTTTCTTGAGCTTTCTTTCCCTTTTTCTTTCTCCTGTCTTCGTTTTGTCTTCCTTCTTTACTCACTGCTTTTAAAGTTAAGAAATTCCAGTTATACTGAGTGATCAGAGATAAGGCAAGTGATGATTAAGCCCTACTGTAATACCAAATAATCAAGAGTTTATTTAATTATTTGTTTATTTATGGTCTAACATTGAGGTAGATAAATGGTATGCCACTAAGCTATATTCCCAATTTTCCTTTTTTATTTTTTATTTTGAGCCAGAATCTCACTGAACCCAGGTTGTCCTAGAACTTGCTCTGTAACCGAGTGTCCTTGACTCTTGCCTCAGAGTAGCCTGTGATTACAGCCTGCTGTGTCATGTTTAATACAAACTTTTAAATTAAATATTTCCTGGGCTAACAACCGAAGGTAAATTCATAGCTGCATCTAGGAAGGGCAGCCTGAGGTCCAGGCTTACCGGCTTGTTCATTTTGATCAGCTTCATCAAGCTAGAGGTGATTCTCAGAGCTTGTGGAGACCACTGTTTATGTGCTCGCTGAGCAGATTGCATTTGTAACATTTAATGCCCACAATAACAATAATAAAACATACTGGCGTGCGCTCTGCGCAAACACTTTCTTCTGAAGATAGAGCCAGTGAAATGTTTTAGCAACTTTGACATTTATAGCTGTATTTATAATCTTTTTTGGATCATTTCCTCAGAGTCACATGTTTGTATATTTTAAATTCTCTGGAGAAATAAAAACGTTTAAACATAACATAATGATATGATATGCATTTTATGAGCCTGTGCTCACCATCTAAGCACGAGCGAAGAGTGTTGTGTGCTAAGTCCTGTGAGGGCTTTCTATGTCAATGCAGGATTTTCCAAATACATACTGCTATGCCCACAGCACCGAGGACTGGAGAGGGAAGAAACACATTCAGGCCAGAGACTGTTTTTAAAGAACCTTGAAAGCAGACTAGACTGAAAGCAGAAACTAGAGTGTGCTCATTGGGGAGCAGTTTTTGCTCAGATGAGCATGCCTCTTACACTTCTCGGAAGGTGAGGACCTAGGACTTCTATTGCCGTTGTCTACATAAACACCACTGATCTCGCTGGCGCCTCCGAATTTCCTGGTCTGTATCACAGCAACCGGAGACCTGTGCGGCACAGCCACAGAGAAGTTAATGCTTGAATATGCAGACAGACAAGGAGACGAACCCTTCACTTCTAGCTACAGCGATGAGGTTGCAGTTTAGGA
This sequence comes from Microtus ochrogaster, assembly GCF_000317375.1. Taxonomy (NCBI): domain Eukaryota; kingdom Metazoa; phylum Chordata; class Mammalia; order Rodentia; family Cricetidae; genus Microtus; species Microtus ochrogaster. The sequence continues at coordinate 1,019,446 of NW_004949138.1, read as the reverse complement.
AGATTGTATATGCCGCATGCCTTGTACGAATTACTTTACTAAACACTCAACAAGTTTAAGCAGTGACCACAGTGGCATTCAGACCTCCCGCCCAGGAACAAGAGATAGTATGACAGTTTTAAAACACTGTTAAATTCTTTGACTTTCCATCAGTGAAAAGTGAGGCCCACGTGGTGTTCTCCTTGAATCTGAGCCAGCTTTGGTGATTGGTGGACCAACAGAGCAAGACAGAAGTGACTCTGGCTTTTGGAGGTTAAACCACAGAAGGTCATTCGGCTGCCCTTCTGCTGCTTGGGGCCATTAGTCTCTAAAAACATAACTTTGTGAGAGATCACTGGCTCCAACCTAAGTGCTGGGGAACCAACATAGAACCGAACTAGGAGCCCTGAATCCAGATGCTCAGGTGGCGTGGGCAGCATAGGGGGCCACTGGCAGTGGGACCAGGGTCTAAGTCTAGCATGCACAGACTCTGTGGAGCCCCTTCTCTATGGAGAGATACCTTGCTCTGCCTAGGCATGGAGAGGGGGTAGTTGGTCGTCCCACAATGAGGTGATGGGACAGATTTTGTTGATTTCCCCAGGGGGAGACCTTACCCTCACTTTTGAACAAATGGGGGTTGGGGAGGGTGGGGTGGAGGTAAAGAAAGGGGAGCGGAAGAAGAGGAAGGAGGGAGAACTGGGACGGGTATGTAAAAAATAAATCATTTAAAAAAATAAAAACATAACTCCTTCTAAACAGCTGCCTCCTTGTCCCTCCCCCCAAACGCAAACTGTCCTTTGTTCTTCTAAGGACACTGACGTTGTCATACAGCCCCCATGCTCCTGGTCTGGCTATTTCCCAGTGACCTTCCCCCTCCAAATCTCATCACAATGAGGAGTCCAGGTTTCAACATTCACATTTTGAGGGGCACAAGTATTGAGCCTTCCTCGTCTCCTTGTGCGATGACATCACAAATGAATAATAACGACTTTGTCTGCCTTCCCAAATTCATAGGTCTTATATTTTTCTTTATTTTTCCATTGATTAAAACCTCCATATTTTAGCAAATCAAGGTAACAGAAAGCACACCCCCCACTTTTCTCTAGAGTCAAAGATTTCGTTGCTGAGAAAATCACTATGTCCTAGGGAATTTGTGACAGAAACCTTAAAAAGTTCAAGCTTTCCTGGAACCTGATGGAAGAAAAAAGTGGATGCTGAATTTGTCAAATGCTTGTTTCATATCACTAAGATGTGATGTGGATTTTTCTCCTTGATCTACTAATGTGGAAAAACAAATTAAAAGACTTGTCATGTTTGTCCTGTCAGTGTGTATTTATTGAACAGCTATTGCATTCCAAGAGTTATGATAAATCAGTGACTGAAGATGGGGAAAAGACAGGCAGGCTCCTGCCCCAGGCCGATCAACCTTTCCACTCTTCCCATGCACATGGCTTGATTTAGAACATGGCACTTTTATGCGCTCCTGCCCTTGATTTGATTTTGTCTTGCTAAGGAGCTGAGCATCTGTGTTCATTAGTGGTATCAAGACTATGTTGCTTTGGTGCCTGGTCAAAGCTGACAGCCCTGCAAGTTCGCAGTGAACAGAAAGTGTAGCAGGACCATGTGTCTCTTGTTCAGTTATGTCTGTTTTTGAATCCACGGCACAAGTGTGCAGTTTCCTGCTGGTCAGTCTTAACTTTTCTTCTGAGTACAATCCCAGTAACCTATCCACGAGGGGAAAAATGCTGGTCAGTTGTGACCGCTGTGTATGAAGCCATTTGGTTTTTGAATAGCTAACATGGGATTGATCACCAAGATGAAATCTCTCCTCGAGACAGTTACTTCTTCAATAGCTTTGCCCTGATTTGTTTGTCTTTAACTCTGGGATATAAAACACAATGCCAGTAAATCATGTTTTTATCTTTTTCAGTAACTAATTTTTTCCTTCGCATCATCTTATTTTATGGGTTATAAATTTCAGAAGGGAACATTCTTATGTTTGTTTGTTTGTTACTCAAAGATTATGCTCCTAGTATTTAAAACTGTGTGTCCCGCACTGAGATGCCGAGATCCACATCCCACTCTGACTGACAGAAAGCTTCCTTCTCATTGCAGTACTATTTAGGCATTTTTACTAGACGTAGATTTTTTCAAGTTAATTTTTGATTTGATTGCTTATTTTTTTACTATGACATATTAGTACGAAAATTATATTAATGAATTTGCAACATTAAATTATGTTACATCAGAACCAAACCTATTAAGAGTTTCTTTATATCTTACATTTTAAAAATTATTTTTATTGAGCTATATATTTTTGGGCTCCCCTCCCTCTCCCTTCCCCTTCTACCCTCTTCTATGATCCCCATGCGACCACTGTACTCAGGAGATCTTGTTCTTTTCTAGTTCCCATGTAGATTCGATCCATGTGTGTCTCTCTTAGGGTCCCCGGCCTTTGTATCTTATAAACAGCTGGATGAACTTATGTCTCTTATGTTTTAACATTCATATTTATGGGATTAGTTTCTTTTCCCTTTTGTAAAAATTCTGTAAGTTCTTTTGTTAGGGTTCTCTTATTGGTATTTAACTGTGATATTTATCCTCAAAATATTTTTCTTCTTTTTTGAGACTGGGACTCACTGTGTAGCCCTGGCTAACCCCACATATCTCAAAGCTCTTCAAGAGTTAACTCCAGTCAGAAAAGTGTTTGCCCCTTCAAATCACAAATTCCTTCCTAGACGTGCTTGGAACAGGTATGCCTTTAATTCTGGTGCTCAGTGTCCTCTTGAGAAAGTTTTCCATTTCTTCAGCAGTTGAGAGTTGTCCGTGAGAGGAATGGGAATGGCTCATTATCTTAAGACCTCCACACGCTTGCATACCGAGATGATACCTCCATTCTTATCCCTAATTTTGGTCCTTTCTCTCATTATTTCCTTGATTAAAATAAATAGCAGTTTCTACATTTAATGCTTTCAGTTCTATTTACTGTTTACTTTTTCTCCTTTCAAAGAAACACGTGAAATTTATTTATCGATTCTATTCCTTTTTGTTTACTAAATTTTAATTTCTGCTTTCATCTGTGATTATTTCCTCTCTCTATTTTTCCCCAATTAGGGTTATCTTGTTTGCCACTTAACTTCTCAAGTTAATGACTCAATTCATTCTTTCATTTCTTCTATTATTTAAAAACAAGAAAAGTGTGTTTGGTGAATTACAGCTTTGACTTAAGTTTAAAGACATAATAGTTTTGTGACTACAGCCCTCTGGCTGTCTTGTGATTACCTGTTCATCACCTCTTGGCCCAGTTCTATAGAAAAACATTGCTATCACTAGTGTTGGGGGAAGTTAAATTTAGTCTTATTCTACTATTCATTTTGCTGTGCTATGACCTAAGAATATGTTCTGTGTAGATCTGCTTTTATGGAATTCTATGTCTTCCCTGTGATCTAATGTGTATAACTTGTAGCTCATAGAAACAAGATGCTTAACAAAAGGTATGCTTCTTGCTTAAGGTTACTGAATTCCAATGTCTGTCTGTAAACTAACTTCATAGCTATGTTTATCAGACCCTTTACTCTGCTTCCTACTTAACTCTTGAGAACAGAAAGTTTTTCTTTGTCTGCATCCAGTGCAGGCCCCACTTTTTAAATCCTAAGGAAGCTAGTTTTCAAGGAAAATGATTACGTTTCTCATAGGTAATCTTCTTTTTGCTGATAGGAATGTCTCAAATGGAATTGTGTCAGGATTCAATTTTCACGTATCAACTGTCTTAACTTCAGCATCTCTGCAGATTTTCTGCTACCTTAGAATCAAGACCCAAATTGTTATTTGTTGAGCATTCTTCTTTCCATCTTCCTTTTCCAGAGCGACTGAACATTTTGACAAAATCTCTTGTAGCTGTGAGTACTTACAAGTTCATCTCGATGCAGTCTTCCGTGGACACAGCCAATCAGGAGGATTTTTGTGGGTCTCATGTCATTGTTATCCATGGACTATTTTTCTGTGAAGAAAACCTAATGACTTTAAAAGGTTTTGTATCAGAATGTACTTTTTGTTCTTTTTGAGACAGGGTTTCTATGTAGCTTTAGAGCCTGTCTTGGAACTAGCTCTTATAGACCAAACTGACCTCGAACTCACAGAGATCCTCCTGTTTCTACCTCCTGAGTGCTGGGATGAAAGGCATGTACCACCACCGCCCGACTTTTATTTAATTTTCTCAGAATGCACTTTTATTGCCCTCAGATTTGAATGGCAGTGCATAGACACAGTGCATACGAATGTTTTAACAGTCTTTTTTTCTTTATGTGTATGAATGTTTTGTCTGCATATGAGTACATGAGCTGTGGATGGGCCTGGTTGCCCACAGCATCCAGAAGAGGGTATTAGACCCCTGGGAACTGGAGTTCCAGGCAGCTGTAAACTGCTGGGTGGTTGCTGGAAACCACATTCAGGTTCTCTTCAAGAGCAGAAAGTGTCTTTAGCCATTGAGACCCCTCTGCAACCCTCCCACCTACAGATCGTATGCCCCAAGCACCCTATGTGGGTGCTGCTCTGCTGTATCTGGTTGTTTTCCCTCCTGTAGCCAAGATTTCCCCTCCTTCATTTGAGAATTCCTTTTCTTTTTTCACCAATTAATCTTGTTGGTTGTTATTGTACACATTAATGTTTTATAGAAATAAAGAGATTAAGTATTAACCTGCAATTACATGCCTTCTGATTTCTTCCAGTGGAGAGATCTAAATTTTTACACAAATGCAATCAGCAAACTAACATCTTTTTGATTCTCAAACTCTTTCCATCCGGTCTTACATATGCCATTTAACTCTCTGCATGGTCGCTATAGCATTAACGACACACCAGAATTTATCCATTTCTTAGTCAGGAGGTCTTTTAAAGTATAAGTGGAATTGCTAAAACATATTGTTAGAAGTATCTTTACTTATTTATTTCTTCATTCTGAGAGTATTTTCCTGAGTATGTGCTACTCAAAGTGATGTCAAAAATATCAGTTATAGAGGTCAGGTTAATCTCTTAAATAGTTCTTTGGAATGACCACAAGTACTCGATGCTGCTGCATGCAGACTCACCAGACTGAAGAATCCACTGACTAGAGGGATGCAGGCACAGCTGCTTCAAATCCATTTAATGCACATTAATTTGAGGGTCAAAGAATTTATTTTACTTCTTTTTTTTTCTTTGCAACATATCACTTTATAATTTACACATTTTATCTTATTATTTATTTATTGAGACATGGTGTCTCCATATAGCCCTGGCTGTCCTGGAACTTGCCCTGCAGAGCAGTCTAGCCTCAAATTCCCGAGTACTGGGATTAAAGGTATGTACCACCACTGTCCGACTTGGTTTATATTTTATTTCATTTTTTATGTGAAAATTCCTTTTCAAAATTGAGATTATGAACTTCTCCTAGAGCTGGTCTCTGTTCTAGGCCAATTTCCTGTTGCCATCATAGCACACTTTGACAAAAAGACAACTCAGAGGAGTGAGGATTTATTTGCCCACACAATTCTAGAACACATTGTTACTGGAAAGTAGAGGCAGCGGGAACTTGAAGCAGCTCTTCGCATCACAGTCAGGAGTGGAGAGAATGTGCGAGCATGTGTGTGCATGTGTGCGTGCGTGCGCGCATGCGTGCTTAAGCGCAGCTGGCGGTCATCATCCATAGGCAGTCCAGGACCCAACCCAGTCACACACTTCCAGGTTGGGTTTTCCCAATTAAGTCAATTAAGGCACGCAAGGCAAGCACTTCACCCCCCACATGCCCACAGGCCAGCTTGATCTAGACAGTCCTCCACTGAAACTCCTCCTAAGCCATTCCTGTTTGTGTGTCTAGTTGACAAACCAAGACATTGTCTCTTTGGCATGACTTTTGTCCGATAACAGCAAAGCCCATTGTCTCCACATATTTATTGTTAATAGCATGAAAGTTTTTTCCTGTGAAGTCGAGGACCATCATCAGCCTTCTGTTAGCTCAAGTATCTTTTGAGGGCATCTTCATGTTGGATTTTTACTCCTCATTTTCTTGATTCTGAAAACTCCAATTTACTTCCTATTTCTGATTTGATTATAAGCTTTGCCAGTTAAATGCCTTATTGATTCTTATTTATTTTCAGCATTGGTGTTTCACATGCTGTTGTGTAAATTTTTCCTTCCTTTCATCTTCTTCTCTCCAGTTTCTCAACCCCTTACCTTTTTTTGGTGCCTTCTTTTCGCATTTTTCAACTCTTGCTTCATTGGGTCTTTGAATGTTATCTACACCACAAAGCATATGCTACTTAGAATTTATTCATATCTCCTGTAGTAAATCTTTTCCAAAATGTGCTCTTCCTTTGCCTCTTGAGCACTATATTTTCATTTCTTAAAGTTAGAAAATTCTTCACATGCCCCATAATGAGGCTCTATTTTGCCTGTTTATTCAACTTGAATGTATGTTTTATCAGTCCTTTTATTCCTCTGCCAAACAAAGAAAATCTATTTTTTTCTTAGAGTCCATCGTATTTCGCATGTACTTTTCCTAATATTCTCTTAGGTTTTACACTTTCAATTACACAAATGTTTTCTTTACTGGGTGGTTGAGCACTCTGATACAGGGACGTGTTCTGCCTGCGCACAAGACAAGGTCACACTTTTCTCTGTGCACTCAGTACGCCAAGGACGATCTGAAAGGATTTGATTAAATTAATCTTTTACTTTGGACAAGTACTCCCAAGTCCATAGCCAAATGGGTAGCAGGCCTCAAGGCATGGGTTCTGTCAAGTCCTATAGAGTCTCAAGGAAAGATTCTTCAGTCTGCTTAAACTGTTTCAGGTGTTCTCAGATGACTTCAGGATTCTCCTCTGATGTCTTTGTTTCAGGTTCTCAACATTAGCTCAAGAGTATTTCAGAAGTAACGTTTCCAACAGGAAAGAATAAAAGTGCTTGACACTCATGCATGTAGAAGGCACCCTAATCTAACTTCCAATACAAGTACAAATTTTCCCAATTCTTTGACACTTTGGAATGTGGGAAGTTTCTGTGTTCCTGTCTCACTCAAGCCGTGGTCACCTAAATAGGATTGCTTCCAGACCTATGTCTGCCTTTCTTCCTTCCTTTCATGCTGTAGAACTCCCATTTAGCTGAAACTAACAATAGTGGAAACAAATTCCATGGTGACTTCCTTTTTTCCTCAGCCCTACTGAATTTCTGCTTGGAGGTTCTAGCAGCCATAGCTGCAGAAATCCTCCTACTCTTTTCCTCAAGACTCGAATTCGGTCAGCTGGCAAATCATGTGTTTCTTGTCATTCTCTCTCTCTCTCTCTCTCTCTCTCTCTCTCTCTCTCTCTCTCTCTCTCTC
>NW_004949138.1:1005914-1012003 GCF_000317375.1 Microtus ochrogaster | reverse complement strand
GCCTTCAACTCACAAAGATCTGCTTCTTACGTGCTGGGATTAAAGGTAAAGTTTGCCATGCTGAGCACTTATTTTGAATGAAGATCTTCCCCTCAAACTCTACTCTCTATGCTATGGAGTCCCTGAAATTTTATTTTGTTGTTTGCTCAATACTGAAAATATTTCCCAATGATTGAAAATAGATTCTCCTCTCCTACAATACATTTCAACTAGCTGGGTAGTAGCGGTACAGGCCTTTAATCTCAGCACTCAGAAGGCAAAGGCAGGGAATCTCTGTGAATCCAAGGCTAGCCTAGTCTATAGAGTGAGTTCCAGAACAACCTCCAAAGCAACATAGAGAAGTCCTACCTCAAATAAAACCAAAAACAAAACCCCCAAACAAACAAACAAAAACCCAACTAGATCAGGACCACAATTTCCCCTCCCTCTTCTCCTGACATCTCTCACCCTCACCTCTTCCCCAGATCAACTCCCTCTCCATCTCCCATATGAAAAAGGCAGGCCTCCAAAGCAAGAGACAATAAGTCAAGGCAAAAGCCCTCATATCAAGGGTGCACAAGGTGATCCAAAAGGGGGAGACGAGTCTAAGAACAGGCAAACGAGTCAGAGACATGCCTGCTCCCACTGTTAGGAGTCCCACACAAACACCGAGCTAACAGCCTTATAAACAGAGGACCTGGCAGACCCTTTCAGGCCCCGAGTTTGCCACTTCAGTCTCTGAGCACATGTGAGCCCTGCTTAGCTGACTCTGTGGGCCCTGTTCTCCTGGTGTCCGCCATGCCCTCTGACTCCTACAGTCTTTCCTTTCCCTCTTCATTGGGGTTCCCTGAGCTCTGAGGATAAAGACCCAATGGAGACCTCCAATTTAGATTCCATTTCTGCATATTGTCTGACTGTGGGTCGCTGTACCCCCATCTGCTGCCGGAGGAAGCCTCTCTGATAAAGACTGGACAAGGCACTGATCTATGAATATAGCAGAATATCATTAGGAATCATTTCATTGATTTTTTTCTTTTTGCCAATCACATTGTGTCTACCCTAGGTCTTTGGTCTGTCCAGTCCCTGGTTCTTGGCAGCTGCCAAGGCAGGCAGTATAGGGTATGGGCTCCTCCTCCTGATGGTAAACTAGACATTGTTTGGCCACTCCCACAAGTCCTGAGCCCATGCTCCACACATTAGGCAGTCTGGACTGATTGTTGGTCAAAGGTTTTGTGGCTGGGTAGGTGTCCGGGTTTCTCTTTTGGTAGACTGTAGAATAGCTACCAATACCGAAGAGACTGGAAAGTAGTGGCGAAGGCTCGGTGCAGGCACCAGCTTGACCTCTCCATTCAGTGAGCTGTGCAGATGCTGTCCTCAGTAATGGGGCACCACTGTGCTTTGTTGAGAGCAACCTCCTATCCTAACATAAGCCTGGGTTGTTCGGGAATTTCCCTTGACCACCAACTCAAGCAAATGCAACCCAATGCCACCATTAGAAGCCTTGCCTGACTACAAGAGATGGCACTAGGTTTCCACACTGCCACCCCCAAATTCCAGCCATCTCTCTTCACAGCTTCTCTTTCCATCTCATCCCATCCCTCCTGCCCCAGTCTGCCCACAAAATATGTTCTATTTCCCCTTCCCAGGGAGATCCATGCCTCCTCTCCTCTAGCCCTCCTCTTTCCCTAACCTTTCTGAGTTTATGGATTGTAGCTTGCTTATTATTCACTTAATGGCTAATATACACATATGAGTGAGTACTGACCATAGTTGTCCTTCTGGGTCTGGGCTACCTTACTCAGGATGATTTCTAGTTTCTTCTATTTGCTTGCAAATTTCATTCTGTCATTTTTAACATAATCGTTTAAATTGATTCTTTGGAAATTTCACATCCTGCACTCCAATTCCACTCATTTCCCAGTCCTTCCGTGTCCACCCTCCACCCTTATAGCCTTCTCCCAAAAATAAAATAATAATAATAATTATTACAAAATATTTTTTCCTCCATCTTTCTTGCCTCTCCTTCACAAATTCATTTGTCAGCATGGCCTTGGGAGCTGTGGTGGGTCCCACAATCTACCTTTTTGCCCAAACAAATGATTATGAGTTGTTGTCTAGTTCAAGGCCTCTGACTTCTAGTACACCATCAATACCAGACCCTCACTGAATCTTCCCCTGGATATCCTGCTGTTACCTTAAGTCTTAGAGATCCTGTGGTTATGGTACCATAGGACCAGTGGTCTCATCATATGCTCCAGCAGGTTGTAGATAGAGTAGATGTTGGGATGGATCTACTCAAAGCCCTGGGTGTGGGCCTAGGTGGTCATTGAGTCGGTTAGCTCTAGCCTCCAGCAAGGGGCAGGGCCTCAAATGAGGAATAGAGGAAGCGCTCCCTTGCTACTTCCATTGAAGCAAGCTCTCCCATACCCAGATCACCATCACCACCACCAGTGATGCCACGCTACTGCTGTTAAGGTGCAGGGTCAGCTTCCTTGCACATAGTAGCCAGCAAGGGGTGTGGCTTGGGGACCAGATCTTCTATAAGGATCAGGTCCAGTTCTCCCAGGGCCAGTGAGGGGTGGGGCCTGCTAAGCATGGCCCTCAGACATCAACATGTCTTCAGGCAGCAGTCTAGATGATGGGTGGCATGACCTTTAGTGGCAGCACAGGTGGTGGACATCAATACAGATCTTGGCTGTGGTAGAAGCACAAACCCAGACATGGCCCTCAGTAGTTTCACAGGTCCCACAGCATGTTAACAGCTTCATTTCTCCCTTCCCCCATTTCTCCATCACTTATTTTCTCATTGCAGTGACACCCAGCATCCCTGTCTTTCACCCTACTGCACCACACAGCAGCAGGTGAGCCTCTAGCCCCATTTTTGTCATTTTTAAACAGCTGAGTAATTCTCCATTGTGTAAATGTACCACATTTTCTTCATACATTTTTCTATTGAGGGACATCTAGGTTGTTTCCAAATTCTGGCTATTACTAATAAAGCTGCTATGAACATAGTTGAGCAAGTGTCCTTGTGTTAGGATGGACAGTCTTTTGGGTATATGCCCAAGAGTGATATAACTAGGTCTTCTGGTAAATTGATTCACAATTTTCTGAGGAATGTCCACATTGATTTGCACCATGGCTGTACAAGTTTGCACTTCCACAAGCAACAGAAATTGCTCCACACCCTTGCCAGTATGAACTGTTATTTGTGTTATTAATCTTAGCCATTCTGACATGTCTGAGATAAAACCTAAAAGTAGTTTTGACTTGCATTTCCCTGGTGTCTAAGGATGTGAGTATTTCTGTGTTTTTCAGCCATTTAAAATTTCTCTGTTGAGAATTCTCTATTTAGATCTGTACCCCATTTTATAATTGGGTTATTTGTTGTTGTTTTTTAAATATCTAGTTTCTTGAGTTCTTTATTTAATTTAGATATGAATCCTCTACCCAACGTGGAGTTAGTAAAAATAGTTACCTATTCTGTAGGCTACCACTTTGTCCTGTTGACAGTGTCCTTTGCCTTATAGAAGCTCTTCGGTTTCATGAGGTTCCATTTATTAAACATTGATCTTAGTGCTTGTATTGTAGGAGTTCTGTTCAGAAAGAAATCTCCTGTGCCAATGCATTCAAGGTTATCCTCATTTTCTCTTCTATCAGGTTCAGCGAACTTGGTTATGCTGAGGTCTTTGATTCACTTAGACTTGAGTTTTGTGTAGGGTGAAAAATGTGGCTGGATTTGCATTATTCTACATGCAGACATCCAGTTTGACAGGCACAATTTAGAGAAGTAATACATCTGTGCTCTTTATATTACTGTGTTCTTTATAAAAAATGTGCCCGAAGATGTGTGGATTTATGTCTAGGTCTTCAATTCAATTCCATTGATTAAGGTGTATGTTTTTATGTCAATATCATGCGATTTTTTATTACTATAGCTTGATAGTAAAACTTAAAATCAGGGATGGTGATATCTTCAGCAGTTCTTTGATTATTCAGGGTGTTTTAGTTATCCTGGCATTTTTGCTTTTCCATAAGAAAAAGAATTGTCCTTTCAAGATCTGCAAAGAATTGTGTTGGAATTTTGAGGGTTTTGTATTGAATCTGCAGATGCTTTTGGTAGGATGGCCACCTTTACTACCTTAATCTTACTGATCTGTGAATATGGGAGTTTTTCATCTCCTGATATCTTCTTCAATTTCTTTCTCTAAAGACTTCAAGTTTTTAATTCCATAAGTTTTTCACTTGCTTGGTTAGAGATAACCCAAGATATTTTGTATTATTTGAGGCTATTATGAAAGGTATTGTTTCCCTGATTTCTTTCTAAGTCCATTTGTTGTTTATATATAGGAGGGCTACTGATTTTTTTTTTTTAGCTAATCTTGTATCAAATCACTTTGCTGAAAGGGTTTATCAATTGTAGGAGTTCCCTGGTGGAATTTTTCTGGTCATTTATGTATACTATCATGTTATCTATAAATGATACTTTGGCTTCTTTGACTTCTTTCCAATTTGTGACCTTATCATGAATGGGTGTTGAATTTTGTGGAAGGCTTTTTCAGCATCTAATGAGACAATCATGTGGGTTTTTTTTCTTTAAGTTTATTTACATGGTGGATTCCATTTACAGATTTTCACATGTTGAACCATCCATGCGTCTCTGGGATAAAGAATAGTCAGTGATGGTGGATGATTTGCTGATATGTTCTTGGATTTGGCTTGCAATTTCTCCATTTTTTTTAATGTAGGCACATAGTGCTGTGAACTTTCTTCTTAGCATTGCTTTCAAAGTGTTCCACAAGTTTGGGCACACTGTGCATTCATTTTCATTGAATTCTAGGAAGTCTTCAATTTCTTTCTTATTTCTTCTTCAACCCAGGGGTGATTCATTTGAGAACTGTTCAATTTCCATGAGTTTGTGGGCTTCTGTAATTAGTGTTGTTGTTGAATTTTAACTTTAAGCAATGGTGATATGATAAGATACATGGGGTTATTCCCATGTATGTTTTTTTATCTTTTGAGATTTGCTTTGTTACCGAGTGTGTGGTTGATTTTAGAGACAGTTTCATCAGGAGCTGAGAAGATATATTCTTTTGTGTTTGGGTGGAATATTCTATAGATGTCTACTAAACCCATTTGAATGATAGCATCTGTTTATCCCTCTATTTCTCTGTTAATTTTCTGTCAGACAGACCTATCTAGTGGTGAGAGTGGGGTGTTGAAGTCTCCCACTATTAGTGTGTGAGGTTTGATGTGTGATTTAAGTTTTAATAATGTTTCTTTTACAAATGTGGGTGCACTTGTACTTGGGATATAGATGTTCAAAACTGAGACGTCATCTACTGTTCCTGTGATGAATATGAAATATTCTTTTTCATCTCTTTTGATTAATTTTAGTTTTAAGTCTATTTTGTTAGATACTAGGATAGCTGCACCAATGTGTTTCTTTGGTCTATTTGATTGGAAAATCTTTTCCCAACCCTTTACTCTGATGTAATGTCCGTCTTTGAAGTTCAAGTGTGTATCTTTTTTTTTCAAGTTTGACAAAATTTATTGTATTGTAATTTTAGTAAAGACATTCAGCTCAGTCGTCTCTCTCCTCACCTTGACCTCAGGTTAATGTCATTTGAGTCAAGTAAATATGTAGGAGAGATGTTATTTCAACAAACAGTAAAATGGACAAATGAACAGTTTGCCTACATAAAAGTTAAATTTATGTATCTTGATATACTTAAACCATGTAAGAACTAACAGTGCTATGTACATTTCCATTGTTTTTACTTGGGGCTTATTAAGTAAACTTAAATACAGTGAACAAAGTGTTATGAATATTTGTAGGCTGCTTCTTGGAAATTATTACATTAAAAATGCCTCGTGAATAACTGCCACCAATGAAACCCAGTGAAGCTGCCTCCAAATTCAATATTGTCATTTTCAAGGAAACCTCATCATTTATTTTGTCTGTGACTGTTAAAGATGCATTAACTGTCACATCAAAAAAGCCCATATACAATAAAAAATACAAACACCAGCAATACACAAATCTAAGAGTATTGAGAGACTTCATAATGAAAATGTGTTTGAAGAAGCATTTTCTGTCTTATTTCAGT
>NW_004949138.1:989483-1005384 GCF_000317375.1 Microtus ochrogaster | reverse complement strand
ATAGGAAAAGGTTTATTTATTTTAATTTTATCTAAATTTACTTTCAGTTGATAGTCCAGGAACGTTGTCTTCTCAATCCAATACTCCCTCTCTACAAGGCTGCTCCTGGTAGCCAGACAGTTCAGGTAATGAGGGAGTGGTCACAGGAGAGGAACTGCTCAGTTTTAAGTAGACAGTGACTTTTGGCTTCCCTCTTAATGTGCTAATAGTTGTGTCTGAAAAAATATGCAATTCTTAGAAAGGTACCACTTCTGATTTCTTTATTATCTGTAACCTTTGGAAACTAATCACATGAAACTACAAAATTAGCAAATGTCTTGAAATCTGTATATAAAACATAAATTACCTCTAATTTCAAACTCTCATTTATTAGTGTACCACTCAATCTTAAAAAATAAAATAAAATAAAAAGAAGAAAAAGGAAAAGAAAAAACGGCTCCAAAGTTAGTCTTACACCATTCTTTCCAAAAGGAGACTGTTCCTTCTAACTGCACCCACCCACACCCCAATCGCAAAACACTTCATTCAATTGTCTTGCTCATGTACATTTCCAAGATGAGATTGTATATTTCGCTCCCATAGCTTCTGATTATCGGAAAAGCCATGCTTTCCTTTATTAAAGGAGTTTGGTCCAGCTGATGTTGGTGTGTCCCTTCCAATATTCTTCATCCTCATCTTTGCTTCTGGAGGCATTTCTTCTGGCTCACTATCTTCATCTTCATTGAAAGCTGCTGCTACTGAAAGGGGTTTTGGAGCAAGAGTTGGAATCGTTTCCTTAGGCTTACTTGTTCCAAGTTTGATGGAGATGGCTGATGCTTTCTTTGTCGTCTGACTACCTATGGCAAATCCAAACCTGGAGATCTTTGTAGGCTTTGTTGGGAGGTCTGCAGCTTCTTCGTCAGCCGATCGCTTTTCAGCGCTGCGACTGGAACTTTCCCCTCCATTACTGGAAGAAACAGTCTTAGTTTTCACAGGTTTTTCTGCTTCTTCTTCAGGTCCTCCGGCGGCTCCGGCTCGCTGCGGCTTCTCTGGCTTGTCCTCTCCCGCCTTCCCGTCCGCCATCTTCCCCGCCGCGGCCTCCCCCTGCAGCCCGGGCAAGCTCAAGTGTGTATCTTGTATGCAAAAGAATGGATCCTGTTTTCGTATCCATTCTGTTAGCCTGGTATCAATTTATAGGCTAATTGAGACCATTGATATCAAGAGATATTAATAACCAGTGATTGTTAATTCCTATTATTTTTGTTTTTGTTGTTGGTTGTGGTATTGTGTGTATTTCCCTTCTTTGGGTTTTGCTGGTGTGTTGCCTTTGTTTTTGTGGGTATAGATAATTTCCTTGGGTTGGAGTTTTCTTTCTAGTACTTTCTGTAGGGCTGGATTTGAGGATAAGTACTGTTTGAATCAAGTTTTGTCATGGAGTGTCTTGTTTTCTCCATATATGGTGATTGAAAGCTTTGCTGGATATAGTAGTCTGGACTTCCATCCATGGTCTCTTAGTGTCTACAGAACATCTATCCAGAACCTTCTAGTTTTTGTAGTTTCTATTGAGAAGTCAGGTGTAATTCTGATATGTCTGTCTTTATATGTTAATTGGCCTTTTTCTTTGCAGCTCTTAATGTTCTTTCTTTATTCTGTATGTTTAGTGCTTTGATTATTATGTGGTGAGGGGACTTATTGGTGTTCTGCCAGTTTCTTGTACTTTCATAGGCATGTCCTTCTTTGGGTTAGGAAAGTTTACTTCTCTGATTTTGTTGAATATATTTTCTGTGCCTTTAAGCTAGGAGATTCTTCTATCCTCATTTTTCTTAGATTTCATCTTTTCATGATGTTTCAGATGTACTGGATATTTTGTGTTAGTAATTTGTTGGATTTATCATTTTCTTTCACCAGTAATTCTATTTCCCCTATTGTATCTTCAATGCCTGAGATTCTTTCTTCCATTTCTTGTTGTATCTTGGACGCTTGCATCTGTAGTTCCTGACCATTTACCCAGATTTTCCACTTCTAGAATTCCTCAGGTTTATGTTTTCTTTATCGCCTTCATGTCAGCTTTCAAGTCTAGGCCCGTTTTCTTCACCTGTTTGATTGTTTTTTTCTTAGCTTTCTTTGAGGGATTTGTTGATTTCTTCCAAATTTTTGTTTGTTTTTTTCTTCCACTTCTTTAAGGAAATTTTTCATTTCCTCTTTAAGGGCCCCTATCATCTTCATAAAGTTATTTTCAGGTCATTTTCTTCTGCTTCATCTGTGTAGGGATGTTTAGGTCTTGCTGATGTAGAACCACTAGCTTCTGGTGATGCACATTGCTCTTTATGGTGTTGAATGTGTTCTTACACTGTCATCTCTCCATTTTCTCCTACAATGGGTGCATGTGAGGCCTGTTATTCAGGGGGCCCTCTTCTTTCAGTTGGTGCAGGTGGAGCCTGTAGCTTAGGTGATCACTCTTCCTCCAGGTTCAGGTGAGGCTGTGCCTCTGGTGGTCACTGATACAGCTCTGGGGCTCCTCCAGGTATAAGCGGGGCCAAGATTCTGATGGGCACTCCTCCAAGTGTGTGCAGGGCCAAGGCTCTACTGTTCACAGATGCAGTAGGGGATGATGGGAACGTGGGGAGGCTGCTCCAAGGTCTCTGGGGCTTTGCTGGGTGGGGGTGAAGCTCAGGGTGTATCTTCGGAAACTAGAACTTAGACAGCAGGGCTCTCCACTCAAGAACCCAGTAATCATCTCCCATTTCTGATTTTTTAAATTTGGATATTCTTTCTCCCTCCTCTAGTTAGTTTGGATAAGGGTTTGTCTATCTTGTTAATCTTCTCAAAGAACAAAATCTTTGTTTCATTGATTTTTTTTATTGTTCTATGTTTCTATTTTTATTGATTTCAGTGCTCAGATTGATCATCTGGTCCTCCACTCCTATTGGCGATGCTCACTGTGTTTTCTCCAGAGTTCTCAGGTATACTGAATGTTCTAGTAGGAGATCTCTCTAATATTTTTATGTAGGTACTTTGTTCCATGAACTTTCCTCTTCGCAATGCTTTAATCTTTATTGAATGATAGAAAGTCTTTAATCTCTTTATTTCTTTCTTGACCCACTTTTGATTCAGTAGAGAGTTGTTCAGTTTTCATGAGCTTGTAAGCTTTCTTTGGTTTCTGTTTTTGTTGATATCCAGCTTTAATCTATGATGGTCTGTAAGGTACTGAGAAGAAGTTATATTCTTTTGTGTTTGGGTGAAATGTTCTCTAAATATCGCCTAGGTTCATTTGGTTTATAACTCTGTTAGCTCCAGTATTCCTCTGTTTAGCTTTGTCTGATGACCTGTCCATTGGAGAGGGTTGGGTATTGAAGTCTCCTAAGATCAGTATGAAATTATTGATATATGATTTAAGCTAGAGTCGTGTTTCTTTTGCAAACTTGGATGCCCTAGTGTTTGAGACTAGGGCGTGTCCTCTTCGTGGATTTTTCCTTTAATGAAGATGTAAGGATTTTCCTCATATCTTTTGATTAGTTTTGGCTTGAAACCTATTTTTTAGATATTAAAATGGTTACAACAGATTGCTTTTTAGGTCCATTTGCTTGGGATATCTTTTCCAATCATTTACCACAAGGCAATGTCTGTCACTGATGTTGGGGTATGTTTCTTGAGTGCGACAGAAAGATAGATCTTGTTTTCATATCCAAAGTTAGTCTGTGGCCTTTTAATTGGAGAATTGAGACCATTGATATTGAGAGATACCACTGAACAGTCATTGATTCCTCTTATTTTGTTGTTGTTGTTGTTGTTGTTGGTGGTGGTGGTGATGGTAGTGGTGGTGGTAGTATTTGTGAGTATGTGTGTATGTTTCCCTTATTTTAGTTTTACTTGTGTGAGATTATTTATTTCCTGTGTTTTCATGGGTGTAGTTAACCTCCTTGGATTGGATTTTTTATTCTAGCACTTTCTGTAGGGACTGATTTGCAGATATATATTGTTTAAATTTGACTTTATCATGAAATATCTTACTGTTGCCATCTATGGTGGTTGAAATTCTTTCTGGGTATGGTGTCTGGGCTGGTATCTGTGGTCTCTTAGAGTCTGCAGCTCATCTGTCCAGGGTCCTCTGGTTCTAGGGTCTCCATTAAGAAGTCAGGTGTAATTCTAATAGGTCTGACTTTATATGTTGCATAACATTTTTCCCTGGCAGTTTTTAATATTCTTTCTTTGTTCCACAGTTTTAGTGTTTTGATTATTATGTGGCAAGGGGA
Organism: Microtus ochrogaster; assembly: GCF_000317375.1. Classification (NCBI taxonomy): domain Eukaryota; kingdom Metazoa; phylum Chordata; class Mammalia; order Rodentia; family Cricetidae; genus Microtus; species Microtus ochrogaster. The sequence continues at coordinate 1,001,152 of NW_004949138.1, read as the reverse complement.
CTGTCTTTTCTGGTTCAATCTATCTGGTGTTTATTATGTTTCTTGTACCTTTGTATGTATCTCCTTATTTAGGTTAAAAAAATTTTGTTTTATGATTTTGTTGAAAATATTTTCTGGGCCTTTGAAGTGGGATTCTTCTCCTTCCTCTGTTCCTATTAATATTAGGTTTGGCCTTTTCATAGTGTCCCAGATTCTTGGATGATATTTGTCAGGAATTTTTTAGATTTACCTTTTTTCATTGATTGGTGTATCCATCTCTTCTCTTATATCTTCAATACCTGAGATTCTCTCTTTCATCTCTTATATTCTGTTGCTAAATATTGCCTTTGTAGTTTCTGTTCACATCACTAATTTTTTTCCAGAATTCCTTCAGTTTTTTTTTTATTGCTTCTCTTTCCATTTTCAAGTCTTGAACAGTTTTGTTTCTTTCAAAAGTTTGCTTTTTTTCTTGGCTTTCTTTAAAGGATTTATTAATTTCCTCTTTAAGAACCTCTGTCATGTTCATATAGTTGGTTTTAAGGTCTCTTTCTTGTGCTTCAGCTATGTTGAAATATCCAGGCCCTACTGTGGTAGGACAGCTGGGCTCAGTGGAGACATGTGGTCCCGACTGTGGCTGGTTGTGGTCTTACGGAGCCAGTGTCCAGGCATCTGAGTGGGCTTCTTAGAGGTGTAGGTGCTGATTTCTGGGTTTGTCTTTGTTGTATGGATGTTTTCTTCCTTGGTTTCTGTTTCCTCGATGGATTTTCAGAGTGTGATCACTATGTATTGCCTGTTTTCCTGGCCTGTTCTGCTGATGTGTCCACAGGGAATACCTGCTGGTGGTAGAGGCTGGGATGCATGGAAGAATGGGAAGGGGAGCCAGTAGGGGGTGTCTGTGATATCCACAGGAGGCACAGTTGGTGGGGAGAAGGAAGGCCTCAGCTGGTTTTCCATTGCAGCACTAGGGAGGAGCTTGAGGGATTTGCCTGGAAGAAAAGAGAGAGCAGAGAAGGTCTGTGGTAGCCTACCTGGTCTTCCGTGTGCCCTCTCTTTAATTCTAAAGGAATGATTATGTGCTCACGGGTGAACATGATCCTTGTTCTTATCTTAGAACACTGGTAATGCAGTGCTGGCGGAGGATGTTTGTTCGTTCCTGGCAGCTCAGACCCAAAATAATCATGAAGAAATCTATATTAATTGCAATACTGTTTGGCCAATAGCTTAAGCGTATTTCTGGCTAACTCTTATATCTTAAATTAACCCATTTCTATTTAGCTGTGTATCTCCACATGGCTGTGGCTTACCGGCAAGATTCCAGTGGTCTCCAGCAGAGATGGCTGTCTCCTGTGGGCGGCTACATGGCTTCTCCCTGACTCCACCTACTCTCTATGTATCTTTCAGCCTGGCTTCACTCTGTCTAGCCACTGGACAAAAGCAGCTTCTTTATTAACCAGTGGCAATAAAACATATTCACAGCATCCATCACCTCCTATATCAGTTCAGGTCTTCTGATTCAACTCAAGTTTCCTGAAAGAAATGTATACTGCTTACCGTGATCTCTCACCTTTGAACGTTTGTGTGTGTGTGTGTGTGTGTGCCCCTCTTTCTCTCTCTGTGCCTCTATGTGTGTGTGTGTGCCTCTGTGTGTGTGCCCCTCTCTCTTTCTCTCTCTCTTTGCCTTTGTGTGTGTGTCTCTGTCTCTCTCTGTGTATGTACTTCTCTCTGTGTGTATGTGCCTCTCTCTCTTTGTGTGCCTCTAACTCTCTCTCTTTGTGTGCCTCTGTGTGTGTGTGCTTCTCTGTGTGTGTTTCTCACTCTCTCTCTCTCTCTCTCTCTCTCTCTCTCTGTGTGTGTGTGTGTGTGTGTGTGTGCCTCTGTATGTGTATGTGTGCCTCTGTCTCTTTGTCTCTGTCTCTCATGTGTGTGTATGTTTGCCTGTGTGTGTGTTTGCCTCTGTGTATGTGTTAAATTCTGCTAGTTATCTGGCTCTCTTGCAACCTTGCTTTTCTGGGGAATTTCCAGTCACTTGGCAAGAGTCAGCCTGAACAGTGTCCACTCTGAATTTCAATCTTACTGCTAAGGCACATTTAATAAGTCACTTCTCTACATCACCAAATACCAAATACATACATTCCTGTGTCAGTGTCCAGCATGTGGCATTCAGGTGGGCTCATTCACTTCCGAGGCTCCTTTGTGAGCCTGGGAGTTCGCTGAAAACCAGCACACTGAGGTTTAATCGTATCTCACTACCTTACTAAAAAGGGTCTACCACCCCAACTTTCAGCCAGATTTCCCTGTCATGCTGATCTTGAACTATGAACCAATCTTGAAGCCTTTCCTCTGCTTGGTGCTGCTGTTAATGAGCCATTGTAGTGGTGCTGCCACCAGCTACAGGAGCACTAGGAGAGGAACCACTGCTCTGTGGGGCCTGGCTACTAAGTTTTAAAGGAATGACTTATTTTGCAAAATGCCAAGTGCATTGAGCAAGCTGAGCAACAGACAGGGAGGGCCTGTGGCCTTGATGGTAATGAAGGGCTCAAAAAGGAGATGGCAGAGGATCCAATGCTCCTTTGGAAATGTGCAGCTAGGACTTAGAACAAGATGTAAAGAAAAGTTTCACTTCGCCATACGGAAATTCACAGTGCCCGGCGACTTCCATGAGGCACTTGCTGAGGGGTTGGTTTGCATCAAATCCTAATTTTGCAGTAGAACTCTCTCCATTTGCAAGGAACTCTCTACCCATCACCTTCTCCAGAGAAATCTGAGCTCTCTCTTGCTTTGCCCCAGAGACTGAAAGCTCCTTTTTCAAGGCATAGAATTCTGGCCAGCTCTGAAGAGCTCCAGATGGCTTTCCATGCATGTGAAGGACAGTGGCCTCAGCACTCCTCCGTGTCACAGAGACCGAGAGCAGCGGTGCCCACATTTCACACGAGGGTCACTGTCTACCTCGGCTCTGGATGTTTTGTCTGAAACTCCCACCCTCACCATCGCTGCCCTGGTTAAAGTCCACTCAGCAACCCAGGCACAAGCAGACCATTCCAATGGCAGATTTAGTAGCAATAGTTGGTAATATCGGCCACGAAGACTGAAAGGCCAGTGGAGACCTGTAGAAAATGGCTGTCACCTGTAGGGCTGAGGGAACCAGGGAGAGAACTCTGCCCAACCACAACCTAAGTCAGTAAGAGGAGAAAGACCTGTGTTGCAGATGCTCAGGTATGGTGGGTATTACACACTAATGTCCTACAGAGAGGAGCTTACCACACTGATGGCACTGCTGGGGGCTACCACAGGCCAGGTTGGGAACTTTGTCTTCTCAAACTGGAGTCAGATCTGCCTGTGCCGCTAGAGAGAAGCACCAGGAGCTGAGAGTGGCCAGGACGCTCTTCCCACCCACTACCTCCTGTGGGTTTCTCCCGGTGACAGAAGAGGATCTGGGTGTCACTAGGTCTGAGGTGACCTTGGAGAACAGAGCAAAGTGTGCTTGAAGCTCAACTAGTGAAGAGAAATAACCCGGAAGACCATGCAGCCCTCAGAAGCTCCCTGCTTGGAGCTGGGAGCCTGGACAAGGTGACAGACCTCAGGGGAAGACTGTCCTTTCTTCTGCTGTCTGTGACCAAAATACCAGATGGAAATGATTCAAGCGAACAAGGTCTTGTTTTGGCTCATGGTTACAGAGGGCTTCTGGTCCATCCTGGTAGGGAAGCTGTGGCTCATTCTAGCAGCGAGAACTTATGTTGATCACTTTTCCCAGAGTAGGAAACAGAGATAGGCTGGGCTAGAATCATGCCAGGCTAGGACCTTCAAAGGCCTGAACCTCAGGTCTTACTTGTGCTCCAGCTGTTACAGTCTCCAAAGCCCTCCCAAACACTGACACACGCATGGAAGCAAGCATTCAAAGCGTGAGCCAGGATGGACATTCCAGATTCAAATCACAGTGCTGCCCCTTTTTCTTCTGTTCTATCATGTTCACAACATATTATTTCTCCTGATGAACTGAGAGTTTGTCCTTGGGAAAGGGGATTCAATTACGATGTACAGCATGGCTCCTCTTAGTCTAAGGTAGACTTCCCCAAGTTTCACACCGGATCATCTTTGTTGTATTGGGCTGTCCTGTGCACTGAAGCCTATGGCAGCATTCCCAAGTGTACCCACTGATGTTAACAGCTCCCTGCTGTCCCACCTTGCCAAATTCTTCCTACCGGGCAAAGCCACCCATGGCTGAGAATGAACACCCTGAAGACGAAGAGGAAAACTTTCCCTGGTGCTTGCCTGACTGTCTCCCTTGGCCCCAGATTTGCACATCTCTCAGAGGGGAGGCACACAGTGAGATGCTCTGTGAGGAAAGGTGGTGGCCACCAAGCCTGATGTCCTGAGTTCCACCCTTGGGCCCCCGCAGTAGAAGGAGAGAACACTGCTCTCTGACCTTCACATAGGCACACATGTGCCCCCACCTCACAAATTAAAAAAAGTGTAATTTTGTTTTCAAAGGGGCATCCAGGTGACTCAGCAGGTGGAAGTGTTTATTGCCAAGCCCGACAACCCAAGTTCTAGTCCTGAAACCCATCCAATAGATGGAGAGAAACAACTCACATGAATTGTCCCTGTCTTCCACATGCGCACTGTGGCCCCTACGCATGTGTGTGCGTGCACACAGACACACATTTTTTAAAGATGTAGCTAACTTCTTCAGATCACAAACCGTTTCCTGTACTGAAATGCTTCCGCTTATTATGGATGAATATCCCCACCTTTCTCTCAAAAAGTCAGTGGCGGGTGACATTGCTGAAAACTCACATGACCCCAAGCATTAAATGACTCATTCCAAAATAACCTCAAGCAGGACTTCATCCGTTTGTTCCCAGGTGCTCGACGGTGTCCGGTGCTGGGCACCAGCCCCAGCCATGTGAAGGGTCATATCTAACCATCTACTGTCCTTCAGGAAGTGTCTGCCTCCTCTCACCACACGACATGGCAGATGAAACTGCTCAGAAGTGGTGCTGTCCATTCCTGTGAGAGTGTAGGAACATTCTGGCACATGCTCTACTTTCCTCATGCTCCAGCAGACACATGTGCACCTGCATTTCCCTGTTCCACGTCCCTGCCCAGCAGACAAGCTGCAAACCACTGCATCTTCGTCTCAGCACTCATGTGCTTTGGAAGAACATCTCCCTTTAGGATGCTCACAATCCATGTCTTCAGGGAAGACAGTCTCTATAACCCTCATGGAAACAGGAGGAGAATCAACGTAGATTTTTATCTCACTCAGAACTGAGACAGGACAGGAAAGTATGGGAGATGGACCTTGGTGACCTGTCTCCTCCAGCACAGCCTCAGCCTCAGAGGGATTGGCAGCTGGAGAGGACACAGAAAAGGATTCTCAGTATCATCCTGTAGCGAGCTGCATGGAATCACATCTGATGGAGATGTATAATCAACTCCTGAGATGGCTAAGACCTGACCTATGCCTGATCATGCAATGATCATCAGCTGCTTGCATATGCGTGGGCCTATGGGTAGTGCCCACCTGGCAATCCGGGATTGGCAGCCCATGCCTACTTAAGGGGAGAGAGAGGTTTGCCCAGAGGAGAGAGATGTCAGAGAGAGAGGAAAAGTGAGAAAGTGAATAAAGTCCTGGAATAAACTGCAGTGAGAAGAGCTCCGGTGGTCGCGTCATCCTTGCGGGACGAGGGTGACCGTGACATCATCCCAACTGTTGAGATTACAGATACCAAGCAATAAGTCACAGCTAAAAGTCAGACCTTCACACTTGGGAGGCAGAGGCAGGAAAATGACAATTTTGAGTCTAACCTGGTCTACATAACATCTCTCAAAATAGCAACAAAAATTAAGTAAAACCTGAGAGCTGTTGCTTAACCTTTCACCTATAACTTGGGCATTCTATATGTTTTTCTTTTTTAATTAACTTTTTTTTTTTTTTGGATTTTTGAGACAGGGTTTCTCTGTAGGTTTTGGAGCCTGTCCGGAACTACCTCTTGCAGACCAGGCTGGCCTTGAACTCACAGAGATCTGTCTGCCTCTGTCTCCCGAGTGCTGGAATTAAAGATATGAACCACTACCACCAGGCTTAACTTTTCTATTGAAGAGAACACTGTTGCTTTTCCTCTAGACTTACAGATGAGCCATTTGCTCAAATCTGTCAATGCACAGCACACTAGAAATAACACTAGGTGTGGAGCTGTAAGGCATCTGAGTAATGGACAATTCTTTGCAGTTTGCCCACGTGCCTCGGTTTTCTCATTCGTAGTAAGTAGGGAATGGGTGGGTATCTCTAAGTTTAGAAAAGTCTACTTGTTATGATAAAACTTGGTCAGTGGCTTTGGTCCAAGAGTTCTATAAATTTGCTTTTATTTCATTCGCATGAATAGTCAGACAGTAAACAGAACCTGGACACCCTCTTTCCGTTCATTCATTCACAAAGAGATTATAAACACAATATTTGCTTCCAACAAGCTGTTTTGTTGTGGTGAAAATAAGAGATGAAGCAGCAATCTAACACATCAATGTAATACACTCCCCCAAATTGTGAGAAATCTTTATTACAAGTATTCTCTTTGGGTATGAATAAAAGCTGATCAATATGTAAACATTGAGATTTCTTTCCATAAATTGTGGATTTTGTGGAAATAATTGGTATCTGCCTAAGTAGTATTTGTTACTCTAGCTCGTAATTACTCTATTTATTTCCCCATTCTCTCTTCATCAGTTTGATCATCCTTTTCTCTCTCTTTTGAGGCCCCCAAATACAGAAAGAGTTACAGCAAGCTTGTGCAAACAGATCCACAAGAGAGAATGCTTATGTTTTCAATCCCCAGCAAAGAACTAAACCAAGAATACTAGTGCTGAAAAGCCACATCTCCCGATCCAGGTCTGCTACTCCTGAAGCCATGACTAAACTTATATTTAAGATTTTGTCATTTTCCTGCCTGTTCTTTACATCCTGGGGCTTATTACTATGATCACATAGTTCTATTCCCAATGGCAAGCCTGGAAACTCAGCCTGAAGCTGTCATCCTTTGGACATGTAATCTTATTACGATTGTTCCAAGACCTCAAAGTCATGCTTCAAATCAAGATGAGACATTCCCTATATAGGACATGAAAAGCAGTATTTGAGAGTTGATCATGACCCTTTTCCTGTGATTACAAGGTAAAGGAGATGAGGCAGAGAAGATGGGATGTAAGGATAACAGTTTAGAGAGAGCTGTTGGGGTACCATGAAACTGCCATGCAGAGCAGGATATGGGTTGTAGAAGAACCACGTGGAATGAAGGCTTAATATTAATTCTTTTATTGGCTTTACCATTTCATGATCTTCTTGAAAACTTCAGCATGTAGAAAGCTAGTCAGCCCTAGAACAAAAACAAAGGGGTGTGTTTTAATCAACCTGCATGGTCTTTGCTTTATTTTCTTGTTTAGGATTTGTGAACCTGGCTCTTTCAGAATGCACTGGAATGGGAATTATCTTGGATTCTGCCCAAAAAGATTGCAGAAACAAACAGGCAAAACCAGCTGCGTTTGGTAGACACATCTATAATTTCAGTACTCAGGTCATAAAAATTGGAATTGGAGGACCAGAAGTTCAAGGCCATCTTCAACTATTTGTCAGACTCAAGGTCAACTTAGGCCACCGAAAAGCTTGCCAAAAAAAAAAAAAAAGAAAAGAAAGAAGGAAAAGAAAATGATACAAAATTTGAGCTCAAGGAAGTTGTAAATACAGCACTATAGGATGTCAAGGGATGGAGGGGGATCAACTGGAAAGAGGTAGCCACTCTTTCCAAGGGAAATATAACCACATTTTTTGTTGTTGCTGAAACAGTTGCATACTGTTTCAATCTGCTCAATCTGGGCTTAATCTCACTACATAGCCAGGCTGGCTCAAACATGTAACAATCTTCTTCATATATTGGCCTCTCTAGTGCTGAGATTATGGGGTTATAGGCATGTGTTACCATAACTGACTATAGAGTGAGTCTTCAGTCAGTGGGAAAGATGCTATGTTTTTATAAGGATTACCTTTGAAAATCAGAGTTTGGGCTACTGGTTTACATACAGGCAGCTTATTTTGAAATGTGAGTAAAAAGAAAAATAGTTGAAGATCAGAATAAAGTAAAAGAGAGAAGAGCAAGAGCAATGAAAAGCAGAATACCCACACGAGTTGGTTATTAACATAGAGTCTAGTCACAAACACAAATTCTCCTTGGCCTCCTGTGAGCAAGACCCTCATAGTTGTCTACATGAGAGACAAATGAGAAAGAGTTTACCAGTAAAGAATCACACTTGTGCAGTAGGAAGACTCTCAGAAGCCAGGAAATCCCAGCACAGAATGTAAGGGATGCATGGTACCCAAGAAAGAAAACACCATGTCAATCCTAAATTTATGGTTGCATGGTTGAAACAAAATACACTTGAGTCAAGAAGATGTGGGGAGGCACAAGGGGTATCTGAAACATCGGACACCTCCAAAGAAACTAAAAATGTGTTGTCATTTGGAAACTAGATCACCCCATATTTGTCAACTTAGAAATCTCCTGCTACAGCATTCAAGTTAGTTTTTCTTCCTCCAACCCTGGATGATGATGGTGAGGAGAAGGAGGAAAAGGAGGAGGAAGAGGATGAAGACGGCAATCATGATGATGATCCTACTGGATTGCAGATATTAATTAAAAACCCAAGTGTATTTTGTGATATCTGTCTATCTACTATGCCTTTAAAAACCTTGGGGCTGGTCCTAGATTTCATTCAAGTTCACGAAAAGAGCTGGTGCTGGGCAATGGTGGTGCACACCTTTAAAGCCAGCATTTAAGGAGACAAAGGCAGACAGAAGACAGATCTCTGTGAGTTCAAGACCAGCCAGGTCTACAAAGTGAGTTCTGTGACAGCCAGAGCCACACAGAGAAACTCTGTCTCAATAATCAAAAAAGAAAAAAAAGAAAAGAAACAAGCTGAAATTGCAGAACACATTTAAAGTTGCAATAAGTTCAAAAGGAAGAAAAATCCTTGAGTACTTCTGTGACTCCACCCAGCATGATATGCTTGTTCAACAATCAGCTGTGAATATGAGAAAGTTTGGTTTTGACTCTGCCTCATGTTCTAAGTGTCTGTGTGGAATCTCTTTCTGGGTGTGTGTGTGTGTGTGTGTGTGTGTGTGTGTGTGTGTGTGTGTGTGTGTGTGAAATGAAGAGAGTAACAAGAATCCTTAATTTATATAGTTGTTTCAGTATAATGACCAACCAGGAGTTCCCCAATGGCCCTACAGGTCTAAGGATGGGGTCCTCTCTATTCCACTAAAGGAAGACAGTCCCACAGAACATCATCTAGCTCTGGGAAGCAGAATCAAAAAAGCTCCTGTTTCAGTTGCTGCAACCATCACAGTCTAGTGCTAGGAATGCTGCTACCATGTTTTCTGCCTGCTGACCTTATGCCCTGTCTGCTTTCATGACCACTGAACTCTGAGCTGCTATGACCACCCATCTCACTCCAAAAGTGAACCCCAAATAGAAGTTTGATTTAACCATGAGATCTGAAACTCTAAAACTCTTGGAATAACAGAGAAAATGTAGAACAGAAGCTTTACAGCATCAGACTTTGACAGTGTATTATTATTATTATTATTATTATTATTATTATCATTTGAATCCAAAACAACAATGGCACCAAAAAGAACAAATTGAACTCACAAAAATTTAAGATTTTTAATATTGAAAGATATCATCAACAGAAGAGGAGAAAGAATGGTGGTGACCAGCAAAGAAGAAAGAATTTGCAAGCCACGGACATGATAAAGGAATAGTATTCAGAATAGACAAAGAACTTCTTAATCTCAATAACAATAACACAATTCAAAAATTGTCAAAGGAATCAAATAAAAACTTTCCCCAAGGAAATTTTAACAATTATTTGCCTGTGGTGCTGAGAAGGGGGTGAGAAAAGAGAGAAACCCTTCATGCAGACTTTCTCACTTGAAATTTGAATCAGGCTCTTTAAAATATGTATGTCCTTCAGTCTGGCAATTCCTCACACAGCAGCCCATCTTGAAGTGATGCAGTCACACAGTGAGCCTTGTTTTTCCAAATGGACTCCAGATACCTTACAGTGGCTAGAAACAAAAAATTTAATGCTGACATGATTTTGATCCCTCGATTGTTACTTCCATGAGTGGAACATGAAATGGCCCTCACCAGACCAGAAATGATATACTGGAGAGTTTTGAACCAAAATATAATGGTAAATAGCAAAGTTACCCTGCACAGTTCTTGGAGCCATGAAAGACTGGGTCTTTCCACTGTGTGGAGAATTTTTCAGAAGACACACCTGCTGGGCATTTGAGTTCTTATTAATTTCCTTGGACAGCCATGTGTTTGGGAAAACACTGTCTTTAAGATCTTCAAAGGCTCCTGGATTTAGAATGAATTATTTTGTCTTAAATATATTCGCCTATATGTAGGAACTATAGACAAATAGTTTAGCCTATGTATAAACTAGCCTGTATGTAAACTATGCCAACATATTCAAAGTGATTATATTTAATAAAATAAAATTATTAATTTTTATCCCATAAGCTTTAAAAATTATTTATGACATTGGAAGTGAAGCTCATCTAAAAGCTGTATTTTTTTCTTCATCAAGGCTATTGAACATCCTGCTGGTGTCATCAATATGCATGCATTGCTTGGTGTCTGTGTATGTATCCACACATGTCTGTATATTTAGACTGTATACATAACACAAACATTACCCATACTCTAAGTGTTGATTTATAATGAATTTATAGGCTAACTAAGCCATTATTGAATCATGCTTCTCAGAAGTGATAGCTTCTGTAAATTAAAACCACCAATAGGAATCCTTGGCCAGAAAATCCATAGACTCTTCTTTCCTCTCTTCCTCCCTTCCTACCTCCCTCTCTCCCTCCCTTCCTTCCTCTCTTCTTTCCTCCTGCCCTCTTCGTCCCTTTCTCCTTCCTTCTTTTCTGCCATTTTTTACTTCCTTCCCCCTCACCCTTTTCCCTGGTGTAACTGCTGTGTTGCTGAATATGTCCTTGAACTTTAGATCCCCTGCTTCTACTTTCTGAGTGTTGTGATTACAAGCAGGCAAGTGTTGTGAAGGAAGTTTGGTGCTTCATTCAGATTCTACCAACTGAGTTACACAGACATTTGTATCATTAAGTCACCTACCTATACACAAATATTCTCCACTTTATGATCAATGACAAAATCCAGTCCTGTTCAAGTTTAGGGCAGCTTTGTGTACTGAGAAGGATAGACTGAGCCCCAGAGGCAGGTGAAGCCATTGAATGAAGCCATTTAAGCTAACTTTATTTTTGCTGTCAGTTACTGTTTTAATGAAAGAAAAAAACCAATAGAAAAACTTCTCATCAGACTCACATGAGTGATGTCTATTGAGGGGGTGCGGTCAATATTTTATTGTGCTTGGAGCCAAGCAAGTTCTGTGTCCACTTCTACTTGTCTGGCTGTTGGTTACATGTTATGTGTGTCTTCTGAGCTCTACAAATGTTTGGACCCAAAAAACAGAAAGACAGAAGGAATTTTGTCCACCTTGGTGCTACTGTTGGATAACTGAACAGTCAAACTCTGGAATCTCCCTACTTCTGGGCTTCTTTTTTTTTGGTTTTTCGAGACAGGGTTTCTCTGTGGCTTTGGAGCCTGTCC
>NW_004949138.1:987882-989383 GCF_000317375.1 Microtus ochrogaster | reverse complement strand
TGTAGACCAGGCTGGTCTCGAACTCACAGAGATCCGCCTGCCTCTGCCTCCCGAGTGCTGGGATTAAAGGTGTGCGCCACCATCACCCGGCTGGGCTTCTTACCAAAGAAGACACATTCCTACCAATGCTTCTTCCTTATTGTCTAAGTCACTTTGGGTGGACCTTCTGTGATGCACGCTCTAACTTCTTCTATACCTGAGAACAACACTCATACATCACTTAAAGATTTTAATTTTTCTTAATGCCCCACAGTTATGTGAAAAAATTTAAATCAAACAACACTTTTATTTACTAACGAGAAAAAATATAACGCATTTTATCCCAACTCAAGGCATTTGTGGTGGTTTGGATGAGAATATCCCCCAAAGATGTGTGTGTGTTTGAACATTTGTCCCCAGTTGGTCTGTTATGGAAGCTAAGAATATGTATCAAAAAGGCAGCACTGGGCTCTCTAAGTTGCTCCCCTCCTGTGTGAAGATGAAAATGAAATATGGCAAAATTTGTTAAGAGTGACCTCAAGATTGCCACATTGTGAACAGAGAAAGAAGTAAGTTGAGAAGAGTGGTCCCAGGGTTGTCCTTACCAACGCCACTGGTAGCTCTTAGGTCGAGACAGTGCTTCCAAATCATTCTGAAAGAGAAGACGCCAGCAATAGAACTCTGCAGGCTCACGCTGCCAGTTCTTGGGATGTGGCAATTTCTTGGCAAGGTAGTTGTTTTCAACCTAAGGTAATTCACAGAGAGGATCACCCACAGAGAGGATCAGTGGCTTCCCTTATCAATTCTGAGACACGATTCCTCCAGAATGAGGGGACATAGAGTCCTGCACCTCTGACCATTGTAGAACTGTACATTTGGGAGCAAGTCATGAGCACTGTCTGCTCTTCCAAAGGTCCTGAGTTCAGGACCTGTAATGAGTTCTGGTGCCTCTTGAGGAAGAGCCCAGATCAGTCCTCCTCATCAGCTTAGACCACAGAACCCAGTACAGACAAGTTCAACACAACCGTCATGAACAGGATGCCCATGGATGCTTCGGCGCTGCCAGGGCATAAATTTCAATTCATTTCCATAGAGTCAGGCACCTGATTCACACACCAGAATTCAGTATCAGAATCACCCAGCCCCGACCTTCAGGTCTTGTTTCTGTGACATCCTGATTAAAACAGACATGTGCACCTGGGACAGCAGCACAGACACAGTTGCCTCTCCTACCACGGAGTTGATCCACAAGGCCTGAGATTCAAGCCTGCTCCAAATTCTGCACTCAGCCTAAACAGGGTCCTGTTGAGGAAATCAGTGAACGGACTTCTGAGACATTTTAGCAGAGTGCTTCACCAGAAAGACTGAGAAGAAAAAGTTCTTATACAAAAGGAAGGGGCTGTTTAACTTCAACAGGTTTCCTAGGATTGTAATTGTAACGTTTACCAACTGAATACTGATTGTGGCCAAGAAGTTTGTGTGTGACCTAACACCACTGTCACTGTGGTACTGCGAGCACAGT
>NW_004949138.1:986322-986551 GCF_000317375.1 Microtus ochrogaster | reverse complement strand
TAGTACTGTGAGCACAGTTGCTGTACTGAACACCGTCACTGTAGTACTATGAGCACAGTCGCTGTAGTACTGTGAGCTCAGTCACTGCAGTACTGTGAGCACAGTCGCTGTAGTACTGTGAGCTCAGTCACTGCAGTACTGTGAGCACAGTCGCTGTAGTACTGTGAGCTCAGTCACTGTAGTACTGTGAACACAGTCGCTGTAGTACTACGAGCTCAGTCACTGTAGT
>NW_004949138.1:981057-986200 GCF_000317375.1 Microtus ochrogaster | reverse complement strand
CCATTGGAGAACTGTCAGTCTTTGGAATTGCTTTTGTTTGTGTCATCTGTGAACTAGGGTTGTATTGTAGTCTACTCTGCTCTCAAACTCCCCAATGTGGAATTCCTTGGATGTACTACTATACCCTACTCTGTAAAATTTACAAAAGATTTCCTTACTTTTATTTTTTTGTGTTTGGATGTTTTGTCTGCTTGTATACCACATATACATCTGGTGCACACAGAGGCCAGAAGAAAGCACTGGGTGCCCTGAACATATGAGCCTCCATGTGGTACTGCAGATTGACATGGGTCCTCTGGAAGAGCAAACGGCACTCTTAACTGCATCATTGCATTCAGTTATTGCAAACGCAATGTCTTTAAATGACATTATTTTTGTGTGTGTTGGGTGCACACTAGAAGCCAGAATTACATGTCTTTTCTGATCACCTTTTCACCTCATTTTGGAGCAAGGTCTTTTGGCGCACCAAGAGCTCACTGTGTGCTCTGCCGTGACTTGTTTGTCTCCACCCTCTCCAGAGTTAGAGCATCTGAGGCCCCTCCCTCCACGGCTGGATTTTACGTGGCACTGAGCATCTGTACTTAGCCTCTCCTGCCTAAATGACAAGTATTTTAGCCACTGACTCATCTTCCCACCCCTAAATTACATCATATTGATACTGAGCATTGTCAGGCCGCTGTAAGAAACCAAGGGGATCACGTGGGAACATCGATCGAGTGGGAGCTACCAATGGACAGAGTTCAGACACTCGAGAAGATAAAGAGCGAAGGCTGGAAAGGGGGAATTAGCCCATCCTCAAAAGATCTTGTCTCCCTTTCCTAAGATTTATACAACCCTAGTCCATCCCCATGGACTCTATCTCCATTGGGACTGCAGTGCTTCTGAGCTGTGACCTAAAAGGGAGGACACGTAGAAGCCAAATCAAGGGACATAAAGAACCCTTCACCCTGGTCCTATGGTTGTCTGGTGAGCTGTCTCCATACCGTGTGTGCACAAACAGCTCTTCTTGGGTGGTGGCTTAATGTCTATACCTTCCATTGCAATTACACAGAATGGAGCCGCAACACAACAAATCTTCATAATGCCAATCCCATCTTTCCAGCTCATTGACAGCTCAGGAAATACATCTGGAATTCATAGTCGCCTCATAGCCTATGGCAAGAGAAATCCATGCTGCTAAAATTTTATTTTAGAATTCAAGCTGGTTTTTCCTCCGTTTAGGATGCTCCGATTTTTAAGCTTTTGCTGCCTGCCACACTGTATCAAAATAACCGGCCAATATTGTTCAACTGTCAGGGGCCTCAGCTGCCTCTGAATTTCATCAGTGCAAATAAACACTGGAACATGTTAAAAATAATCCCATCAGATAAGAGCTAGCATTAATAGAATTAGGAGCCAAGCCGGGGGGAGGCAGGAGGTGTAGAAACTTTGACTTGAACGCCTCCCCTTCCTTTGCTGTTTGTTTGTTTTTTGCTTTTTGTTTTGTTTTTAAAGAAGGCTGAATAGATATTCAGGCTGATTTAATGTTTAGGCTGACAGGGATACTAGGCTGGGTCCCAAATTTGTGCAATGTTCAAAGAGAGAGAGATTTTAAAATCCTAGGAAAAATATATTTCCAAATTAATGGATTGCCCGAATGCCTTGGCTCCCTGCACCCCACCAGGAAGGTTTATTATTTTCTGGGAAAATGTTGCTCGGATGGGGAGTGGTAGTCAGCGATGCGTCAGAGCTGCTCTTTGAACACATTAAAAAGCTGAATGCACAACAAAGAACAGATGTTCCAGCATGCCTTATTTATGCACCCATCAGCAGTCTTCCAGTGACCACGCGGCACAGCCTTCCCTCCTCCCCATATTATTTTCTGATAAACTCGCCCTCTTTATTAATTTATTTTTTTGGCCTCAACTAAACCCCTGGGTAATTGCCTATGTGTGTGTGCACAAGTGTATGTGTGCGTGCGTGTGCGTGCCTCTGTGTGTGCGTGTGTGTGTGTGTGTGTGTGTGTGTGTGTGTGTGATTTGAAAGTCTGCCTCTGTGAAAGCTGAATCCTATTGAACTGTGGAACAGGTGTGGATTCTGCAATTAGATCACATTTCAGAGAGAGAGACACTGAGGGTAATAATGGCGGTGAATTTTTCACAGCCGAATGCAGCGCCATAGCGACCGGCAACAATGAAGGAGAAGCGGTATTAGTATTAGGGGTGATTATTTTGAGTTTATGGGATCATCTGATTGATGTGGCCAGAAGGCACTGTGAGCGCGTGGTCTGAGGCTTGCCAGCTGTAAGGCAAACTTGCTTTACTGGCGCTTGTCTGAAACATGCCACTCGCCCACTCTCTCGGCTCACAATTGGAATAGAAACAGTGATTAGGAAATGGGATATAATGCAGACTAAATGTTATGATGACCAAGATCCCGTTGGGTTATTAAAACCCATTTGCTGTCTCTGGTTTTAAAGGCATAGCACCTTCATTTGACCTCCAGCTGCAGATCTCTTAGCTTAAAAGGTGGGAGGTGAAGGATTGAAGATGAGGGTGAGAAGGAGAAAAAAATTCAAAATCTGAAGGGAAGCAGAATTTCCTCTTTTATATAAGGAAGCTGCATTTTTCGTAAGTGAATCTAAGTTGTGACCTCCATTCAAGCTTCAGAAAACCATGATGCACCAATTTGGAAAATATTCACCCCCACAGATTGATTTAACAGAGCCAAACCAAGCAGTGCAACCAATTCCACAATCTCTTGCCAGCCTAGGGACTTCCAGACCTAAGAGTCATTTCCTCAAGGTATTTTAGTTATCTTCCTTGAAGAGAGAATATTTGGAAGCTGACTCACTGGTGTAAAGTCAGCCCTTGGAACAAGTCCCGCTGTAACCCGGGCATCTCAGATCCGAGCTGTGGGCTGGCCGCAGCTGCTGTCCCTGTAAAGAGAGCAGCAAGGGGAAGCGGGTACCCACAGTGAAGTCGCTAGAGGACTGAGGATCTAAGCTCCGAAGAGACAGATGAGGTAGCATGGTAGGGCCAAGATCCCGCTCCCGGCACAGACCGCCGAGCTTAGCGTGGAGCTTTCGTCCTTTGTTGAAGCCGCCATGATTTGGCATGCCTCGTGGTGCCTACCACATTGTGTCATTCAGAGCCACAGACAGCACGGGGCCAAGACTGGAATGATGTCCAGGCGCTGAAAATGAGCTCTTCTGCCTAGTGTGTGAGTTCTGTGGTCCGCAATGCTACTTCACGCTGAGAACTCTGTGACAAGGTCAGCCTTTAGGTGACATAAACATGGTTCCTGACAGGAGGAACTAAAGACAAACACACAAACAGAAACCAAAGTAACTAGGAAGAGATAACCAGTGAATCCCAGTTGAGAGCTCTGGCTACTCAACCACTAACCAACGCATCAGTTACCCACAAATTCTGTTAAACACTGGTATTTCTTTCTCACTCAGGCCAAGTGGTTCCTATCTCTTTAAGTCCCTGAGTTTAGCTTCTGAACCTGGGTAAACCATGTTCCCTCTCATCAAGTTTTCTGTGGAACATACTATTGGTTTTCCAAACACAAATGGTACAAGCTTCCAACAAACAAGATGGAATCTAATAACCAAAGGTTTGTGTTCAGACGTGGGAGTGGGCTCTGAAGAGCCACGGGTTCTCAGGGCCCTGTCTTGGTATGACATCCATGCTGCTGTGAGCAGAGGCAGGCCTGGCATGATGGCACAGGAAGACATGCCTTCCAGAAAGAAGTGTGACTTATTATTGAAGCCTCTCCACAAACTGTTCCTAGCCTGAAGATAGCAACCCACAGGCTCTCCAAGATCCCCCTTTTAAGACTTCTCCGAGAGTCTGTCTCCATGAAGTCCGGCTTATATCTGAGGAGTCCTGTGGTCACTCTGTTGTCATAGAAGCGCTCAAGTCATGGATTCTTTGAGGTTTCTTTCCCTCTATAACTGCAGTGGAACAAAAAATGCTAATGGGATGCAACTCTTCCTTTTCCTGTCATGAACCTTCCTGCATTTGAATTCCGTATCTAAGGCCTCAAGATAGAATTTTTATACAGCTCAGGCTGAGTCCTGGACAACCACAATAGTAAGTTAGTTTACATGGAAATCTTTGAATATACCTCCTCTTTATTACATGTTTTTATTTATTTATTCATTTACCTCTGTGTGTGTATGCATGCATGTGAGTGTGTGTATGTGGACGTATGTGGTAGCACATGTGTCTGCTGCATGCATATCTGCACATCTGTGTGTGCATGTGCTCTATGTGTGTACATGTGCCCTGTGTGTGTGCATGTGCTCTGTGTGTGTACATGCATGTGAGTGTGTGCATGTGGTAGCACATGTGTCTGCTGCATGCATATCTGCACATCTGTGTGTGCATGTGCTCTATGTGTGTACATGTGCCCTGTGTGTGTGCATGTGCTCTGTGTGTGTACATGCATGTGAGTGTGTGCATGTGGTAGCACATGTGTCTGCTGCATGCATATCTGCACATCTGTGTGTGCATGTGCTCTCTGTGTGTGTGTACATGTGCTCTGTGTGTGTGCATGTGCTCTGTGTGTGTATGCATGCATGTGAATGTGTGTATGTGTGTGCATGTGCTAGCACATATGTTTGCTTGCATGCATATCTGCACATATGTTTTCATGCAAGTAAACAATGGCATGGCATGTGTGTAGAAGTCAGAGGAAAATTTGTGGGAATCAATTCTCTACTTTCACTATGTAGGTTCTGGTAATGAAACCCAGGTCAGAGGCTTGGTGGCAGTGCTGTTAGCTGTTGAGTTATCTCATGGTCAGAGTAGACTTCCTTTTGTTTTGCAAGTAGAGTTGAAGAAAAAATACACACAAAATGAAATGCAGCCGAGTCCTCCCTGTGCTGACTCTGAAAGTGTCTTTCTCAGCTGAAGCGAGGGGAGAGAAATGGCAGTATTACTTATCATTATTGACATGGTGACGACTCTTCTGCAGATGTTACTATGTCAATGTTTTGTGGCTAATTTGCATCACAATTTTAACATGCACCGATACACCTTGCCATACAGTCATCTGAGTGCACACTGACAGGAGGCCTGAGAGCCCTGTGAGGCAGAAGACGGGAGGAAGCTGTTGCCTGTGAGCTGTGGAAATGAAGAAGTCACCCCACAGC
>NW_004949138.1:954966-971591 GCF_000317375.1 Microtus ochrogaster | reverse complement strand
CCGCTGGCCGTGATAGGCGTCCTCCGGCCGTGTCCCGCCGCCCGGTCTTCCGACCGCGTCCCGCCGCACACAGCATCTTAATGGACAGCTTAGCATCATGAGGCCAAGCGGTCCAAAGAGTGTGTGTTTCACAAACTAGGAATCATAATTCAGGGCTCTGATAACCAGTGTGCTCACAAACCAAGGACAGAATTAGCTTGGAGTGGTATGCTTTGCTGGTAAAGAAATGTATGAAGAGGTCCGAGTCAGAGACCTCTGTGGGAGCAAGTCTGAGCCAGTGACCTCTGCCAGAACAGGACTGAGGCAGCAATCTCCACAGGAGCAGGTACAAAAGAACAACCATCCAGGGAGCAGGCCCAAGTCAGAGACCCCTGCAGGACTGGACACAAGCCAGGGACCTCTGTGGGAGCATGCCAAAGGCAGTGACAGCCACAGGAGCAGGCTCGAAACAGTGATCTTCATCAGAGCAGGCCCAAGGTAAAGACCTCCACAGGAGCAAGTACAAGGGAGCCACCGCTGAGGGAGCAGAACCAGGCCAGAGACTTGTGCAGAACTGGGTACAAATCAACAACCTCCAAGGGAACAGACCTGACCCAGTGACCTCTGCCAGAGCAAGACTGAGCCAGCGACCTCAGTGGGAGCAGCCCCAAGCAAGCGACAGCCTGAATGGCCCCTAGCATTGCAGAGCGATCCCAGAAGCACTGAGCAACCTTTGGGAACACCGAATGACCTCTGGGGTGCCTGGAACCATGGCCCTAACGGCACAACGAGAAGCAACCATCTGAGCCTCGGATCTATGACAGCTGGAAGATCGATCACTAGAGACACAGGCCCAACTAAACAGTCAGAGGAAAAGATGGGTAGGTAAGTCAAGAATACACTCAACACTACAAAGAGCAACATGACAACAACAAAAGCTAGTGGCTCTACAACAGTAAGACGTGAGCACCCCAATATAGATGAAGCAGAAGAAAATGACCTAAAAGATAACTTTAGAAGAATGTTTGAAGCCCTTGAAGAGGAAAGAAAAAATTTCCTCAAAAAATGAAGGAAAAGACAAACAAAAAAATTGGAAGATATCAACAAATCCCTTAAAGAAAATCAAGAAAAAGCAATCAAACAGATGAAAGAAATGATTTAAGACTTAAAAGCTGAAATATAGACAATAAAGAAAACACAAGCAGAGGGAATTACAGAAATGGAAATTATGAAAAAATAATCAGGAACCATAAATGCAAGCATAAACAGCAGAATACAAGAGATAGAAGAGAGAATCTAAAGCACTGAAGATACAATAGAGGAAATAGACTCATCAGTCAAAGAAAATATTAAAACTATCAAAAGCTTAATACAAAATATTCAGGAAATATGGGAAACCATGAAAAGACCAAACCTAAAAATAATAGGAATAGAAGAAGGAGACGAAATCCAACTCAAAAGCACAGAAAATATATTCAACAAAATTATAGAAGAAAAATTTCCCTACCTAAGAATATATATATATATGATATATATATATGAAGATACAAGAAGCTTACCGAACACCAAATATAAAAAAGAGTCCCCTTGCCACATAATAATCAAAACACTAAACATAGAGAATAAAGAAAGAATATTAAGAGCGGCAAAGGAAAAAGGTCAAGTAACATATAAAGGTAGACCTATCAGAATTACACCTGACTTCTCAACGTAAACAATGAAAGACAAAAGGTCCTCTTCAAGCATTATACAGACATTAAGAGACCAGAGATGTCAGACCAGAGTACTATACCCAGTGAAACTTTCAATCACCATAGGTGGACAAAACAAGATATTCCATGACAGAACCAGATTTAACCAATACTAACCACAAACCCAGCCCTACACAAAGTACTGGAAGGGAAACTCTAACCCAAGGAAGTCGGCTACATCTACAAAAACAGACAATAGATGATCTCACAGCAGTAAATCCCAGAGAAGAGAAAAACACACACGGTAACATCACCACCAACGAAAACTAAAATAACAAGAACTAGCACTCACTGGTCATTAATATCCCTTAATATAAATGGACTCAATTCACTTTTAAAAGACACAGGCTAATATATTGAATACAGAAACAAAATCCATCCTTCTCTGCATACCAGAGACATACCTCAACCTCAAAGACAGACATCATCTCAGAGTAAAGGTTTGGGAAAAAATTTTCTTACAAAATGGACCTAAGAAACAAGTTGGTGTAGCTACTCTAATATCTAACAAAATAGACTTTTTTTTCTTGGTTTTTCGAGACAGGGTTTCTCTGTGGTTTTGGAGCCTGTCCTGGAACTAGCTCTTGTAGACCAGGCTGGTCTCGAACTCACAGAGATCCACCTGCCTCTGCCTCCCAAGTGCTGGGATTAAAGGCATATGCCATCACCGCCTGGCCAAAATAGACTTTAAACTAAAATCAATCAAAAGAGACAAAGAAGGACATTTCATTTTAGTCACAGGAAAAATCCATCAAGAGGAAATCTCAATACTGAACATCTATGCCCCAAATACAAGGGCACCCTCATATGTAAAAGAAATACTACTAAAGCTTAAATCACACATTAAACCCTGCACACTAATAGTGGGAGACTTCAGCACCCCACTCTCACCACTGGACAGGTCAGTTAGACAGAAAATTAACAGAGAAATAAGGGAAATAACAGTGTTATGACTCAAATGAACTTAACAGACATATACAGAACATTCCATCCAAACATAAAAGACTAAACCTTCTTCTAAGCATCTCATGAAACCTTCTCAAAAATTGACACATACTAGGTAACAAAGCAAACCTCAACAGATACAAAAAAATATTGGAGTAACTCCATGGCTTAAAATTAGAATTCAACAGCAACACTAATTCCAGAAAGCCCACAAACACATGAAAATTAAACAATGCTTACCTGAATCATCAATGGGTCAAGGAAGAAATAAAGAAAAAAAATTAAAGACTTCCTAAAATTCAATGACAATTACCACACAACATATCCAAATTTATGGGACACAATGAAAGCAATGTTAAGAGGAAAGAAGCTGGAAAAATCCCATACTCATGA
The DNA here is from genome assembly GCF_000317375.1 of Microtus ochrogaster. Lineage (NCBI taxonomy): Eukaryota > Metazoa > Chordata > Mammalia > Rodentia > Cricetidae > Microtus > Microtus ochrogaster. Next base: position 968,523 of record NW_004949138.1, on the reverse strand, counting down.
GTTAACAAAACACCTCAAAACTCTAGAACAAAAAGAAGTAAACTTACCCAGGAGGACTAGATGGCAGGAAATAATCAAATCAAGTGCTGAAATAAAAAAAAAATAGAAACAAAAAAAACCAATACAAATAATCAATGAAATCAAGAGTTGTTTCTTCGAGAAAATCAACAAAATAGACAAACCCTTATCCAAACTAACCAAAAGGCAGAGACAGAATATCCAAATTAATGAAATCAGAAATATAAAGGGGGGACAAAACAACAGACATGGAGGAAATCCAGAGAATCATCAGGTCATATTTCAAAAAATTGTACTCCAAAAAATTGGAAAACTTAAAGGAAATGGACAATTTTCTGGATAAATAACACTTACCAAAATTAAATCAAAACACAATAAACAAATTAAATATACCTATAACTGCTAAAGAAATAGAAACAGTCATCAGAAGTTTCCCAACCAAAAAATTGCCCAGAACCAGATAATTTCAGTGCAGAATTCCACAAGATTTGTTTTGTTTTGGTTTGTTTTTTTTTCAAGACAGGGTATCTCTGTGGCTTTGGAGCCTGTCCTGGAACTAGCTCTTGTAGACCAGGGTGGCCTCAAACTCACAGAGGCCTGCCTCTACCTCCCAAGTGCTGGGATTAAAGGTGTGTGCCACCACTGCCCTGCTACTACAAGATTTTCAAAACAGAACTAATACCAATACTCCTCAAATTGTTCCACACAATAGAAACAGAAGGAACATTGCCAAACTCTTTTTATGAGGCTACAATTACACTGATACCCAAATCACACAAAGATATTACTCAGAAAGAGAATTACAGACCAATCTCACCCATAAACATTGATGCAAAAATACTCAATAAAATAAAATACTGGCAAACCGAATCCAAGAACACACCAGAAAAATCATCCACCATGATCAAATTCGTCCCTGAGATGCAAGGATGGTTCAACATATGAAAATCTATCATTTTAATCCACCATAAAAACAAACTGAAAAAAAAAAAACAAAACATGATCATCTTGTTAGGTGCCAAAAAAGCCTTTGATGAAATACAACATCCCTTCATGATGAGTTCTTGGAGAGAGCAGGGATACAAGGAACATACCTCAACATAATAAAGGCAATATACAGCAAGCTAACAGTCAACATCAAGCTAAATGGAGAGAAACTCAAAGCATTCCAGCTGAAATCAGGAACAAGACAAGGTTGTCCACTCTCTCCATATGTATTCAATATCATTTTTTGAGGTTCTAGCTAAAACAATAAGACACCAAAAGGATACAAATCTGAAAAGAAGAAGTCAAACTCCCATTATTTGTTGAGGATATGATAGTTTACATAAGCAAGCCAAAAATTCTACCAAGGAACTTCTACAACTCATAAACACCTTCAGTAACATATCAGGATACAAGATCAATTTGAAAATAATTCAGTAGCCCTCCTATATACAAATGATAAATGGGCTGAGAAAGAAATAAGACAAGCATCACCCTTCACAATAGCCACAAATAGCAAAAACTATCTTGGAGTAATTCTAACCAAACTCGTGGAAGGCCTGTATGACAAGAACTAGATTTGAAAAAAGAAATTAGAGAAGACATCAGAAAATGGAAAGATCTCCCATGCTCTTGGGTAGATAGAATTAACATAGTAAAAATGGCAATCTACAGATTTAATGCAGTGACCAACAAAATCCAGGCAAATTTCTTCACAGACCTCAAAAGAACAATACTCAACTTCATATAGAAAAGCAAAAACTCAGTATAGCCAAAACGATCCTGTACAATAAAGGAACGTCTGGAGACATCACAATCCCTGACTTCAAACTTTACTACAGAGCTATAGTACTGAACACAGCCTGGTATTGGTATAAAAACAGACAGGAGTACCAATGGAACTGAATCAAAGACCCGAATATTAATCCACACACCTATGGTTTTTGACAAAGAAGCAAAAAATATACAATGGAAAAAAGGAAGTATATTCAAAGATGATGCTGGCATAACTGTATATCAACATGTAAAAAAATGAAAATAGATCCATAACTATCGTCATGCACAAAACTCAAGTCCAAATGGGTCAAAGACCTCAACATAAAGCCAATTATACTGAATCTCAAAGAAAAGAAAATGGAAATACACTTGAACACATTGGCACAGGAGACCACTTCCTAGATATAACCCTAGTAGCACAGACACTGAGAGAAACAATTAATAAATGGGACCTCCTGAAACTGAGATGCTTCTGTAAACCAAAGGACACAGTCAACAAAACAAAATGGCAGCATAAAGAATGAGAAAAGATCTTCATCAACCCCTTATCAGACAGAGGATTGAGCTCCAAAATATACAAAGAACTCAAGAGATTGGTCATCAAAAGAACAAATAATCCAATAAAAAGAAATAAAGTACAGACCTAAACAGAGAAATTTCAACAGAGGAATCTAAAATGGCTGAAAGACACTTAAGGAAATTTTAAACATGCTTAGTCATCAGAGAAATGCAAATCAAAACAACTCAGAGATTCCATCTTACACCTTAAGAATGGCCAAGATCAAAAACACTGATGACAACTTATGCTGGAGAGGATGTGTGGTAAGGTGGGGATGTGGAACACTTCTCCATTGCTGGTAGGAGTGCAAACTGGTACAGCTGCTTTGATTATCAGTATGACAATTTCTTGGAAAATTAAGAAACAACCTTCCTCAATACCCGGCCATACCACTTTTAGGTATATACCCAAAGAATGCTGAATCGTGCCACAAGGACTTGTGTTCAACTATGTTCATAGCAGCCTTGTTTGTCATAGCCAGAACCTGAAAACAATCTAAATATCCCTTGACCAAAGAATAGATAAGGAAAATGTAGTACATTTATACAATGAAATACTACACAGCAGAAAAATAATGACATTTTGAATTTTGTGGGAAAATGGGTGGATCTAGAAAACATCATATTGAGTGATGTAATCCAGACCCAGAAAGACAAATATCATATGTACTCACTCATAAGTGACTTTTAGACACAAAGCAAAGGAAAACCAGCCTACAATTCATAATCCCAGAGAATCTAGTCAAGAAGGAGGACCCTAAGCGAGACATATATGGATCTAATCTACATGGGAAGTAGAAAAAGACAAGATCGCCTAAAAAAATTGGGAGCATGGGGACTATGGGAGAGGATAGAAGGGGAGTGGGGAAGAAAAGAGAGGAGTGGAAAAAAACATATAGCTCAATAAAAATAATAAAAAAGGAATGTATGGACAGAAGAACGAGCTATTTGATTAAAAGCAAAAAACACCATTTTAAAGATAAAACTTAGATAACACTCAGTCTTCAGAACTATCAAAGCCCTGATGCTCAAGTGGGAAATGTGATTCCAATCATAAGCAGGTATCTCCCAAATGGACAAACTGGAATTTCTGAATGTCATCTATCATACTGTTCCCTTCTCCTCAAGTATAGAGAAACAGTATGCTAAACCACCATCAAATACAAGATACCAACGATGTAATGGGACTGGAGTGATGGTAGCTTGTGGCCTGAGTTCAGTTCCCAGCATTCAATCCACACTGGCAGCTCAGAAACCCCCGGGACTCCAGTTCCAGGGAACCAAGTCTCCTTTGGTCTGTACAGGCACTGAATTCAAGTGTTCAACTCACTTCCCACTCCCTGCCACCAGAAACATACAACACACTATTAATAATTTAAAATGTAAAATAAATCTTTAAAAAACAATAACATGCAATTAGACTTTGAACCCAAAGTCTTAAATTGTACTCAGCTATTTCATTTGTAAAAGCTGGTATGAAGTCACCAAAATAAGCGGTTAAGACATTTGGTCAAAGGGTATGGAAATAAATGCACGTCTCCCCTGGTTTGAAGTCTCTTTACCAAACCATGTTGGTGACATTGGGGCAGACTGCTGACTACTTGGGTTATGTACTGATAGTAATCACTTCAGACCTCATTCTCAAAAACTGGCAATATTGTTGGTAAGGAACTATTTTTTCTTTTAAAATATATGAAGAAAAAAGGGAAATGTCTATCTTAATGACATGATAATGACATCATGAAAATAAAATGGGGAAGGCATATCCTGTGGGAATAATATGGCCTCAGGCTAACAAAAGTCCTTTGCTTGCCTGACTTCGGAGGATGTTCTGCAACTGTACTGGAAATGGTCAAGCCAGTTCATCTGGAAAGAGAACAGTGCGACATTTTCTTTTATGTACTTGAAAAGGGAAGGTGCTAATTGCTCACCTACAACCCATTTAAGAAACTGATGAAAATGTATCCATGATAACATAAAATATGATTCCTGCACGATGCTCATCCTGATGAATCATCCCAAAAGGCTTTAAAGAAGAAAATAGAATGTGGATTCTATGTTTGTCATGAATCTACTGAAGTTTGGGATAGCCACCTGTTTCCTGAGTTTGCTTCCACCCGAATGAGTCAGCAGCAGTTACTGTAGTGAAGTGTAGAGTGGACAGGTGTGAGTTAAAGACCTTTGGGATTGCAGCAACAAAAGGGTTTCCCTTCATGGAATGCCATTATTAGTAATATTATTGCCATCATTGTTATTTATACTCCTAGCACACGTACTGTGAAAATGTGTTATTCACATAACTGCTGTGCCCTCACCATGCCATTTGCAAAATCACCATCTTCCTCTCACAGAAATGTCACTGAAATGCCATTTTTACAATAGCTGCATTATGAATCTGCTATAACTTGAATTGCTTTACAATGAAAATGCAATTTCTTAGCAATTAAAATTATTCCACCTACCCCCAGTCAAATAATAAAAAGTCGAATCCCTGTCCACTGTTGCCCATACTGCACTGCAGAATACAGAAAACTGAACAGATTCGATGTCCAGGGGTCAATCTTCCCATCCCATGCACAGCACAGGTTCCTCTACCACTTGTGCTTGCTAAGCCTGGTCTCAATGACTGTCACATATTGTCAAAATTCGTAGAAGCCTAGAGATGTCCCTCATTCAAGTTCTTACTAAGCTCAGCCAAGGCTCAATGCCACATCTAATCAGCTTTAGACTGTAGCATATTTGTGGCAATAACAACAAAGTGGTCAGCTTAGAAACTATTACTAGAAATTCAAGTTATTGTCATCAGGCTTACTCAAGTCTCCTTCTCCTAGTAGTTAAAGGTTTTCGACTTCTGAATATGGCCACCTGATCCTCAGTGGTAGCATCGTTGATAAGAATGTTTGAGACCTAAGACAAGTTGTTCTCCTGGGGAACAATATGGTGGATGCAGGCCATATCTGTAGAGTTTAAAGATCAATCACTTGTTTTCAAGTGGAATTGTCTGGGGAAATTTACTATGAAAGCACTGTGATGTAGGGCCAATGACGTTGGTTTGAGATGAGAATATCACCCTAGATCTGTGTGAATAAAATACATAAATTTATAAAAACACCTAAGGAGGAGAGAGAGAGAGAGAGAGAGAGAGAGAGAGAGAGAGAGAGAGAGAGAGAGAGAGAGAACCAGAAGGATTTGCCATGGTATAAGCATAAATAACTAGTAAAGGAAATGGACGCAGGCAGCATGGTCTCTGGCTTCTCCCTCTTTCTCCCACTTGATTTACACAGGTGTGGCTGGCGCGTCCCTTCAGACTAGAGCAGGTGGTGTGTATGTGTGAGCCAAAAAGTCAAGGTTGCAATTCAGATATCCAGAGAATCTAGACAAGTTGGGCAGCCTTCGGGAATGAAGTGTCCTGCTTGGAAGCACACCCAACCCTACTTAAAAACAGTAGACAAGTTGATTTATGCCAAGGACTGAATCCTCAGAGGCAAGTAGGTGACCACAAAAGTCAGCAGCCAAACAGAGCCTCACATTGGCTGGAGTGATGGCTCAGCAGTTAATAGCACTTACTGCTCTTGTGGGGACCCACGTTCAGTTCCAGCTCCCACATTGGTGCCTCACAATGCCTGTATCTGCAGCTGCTCTGGATCTGACACCCTCTCCTGAACTTGGAAAGAACCCTCACAGTGCTATACACACACATAAATACAAAACACACTATGATGGCTAATCTTGGTCCTTTGACTACATCTGGAATCACCTGAAATCCAAGCAGCTGGGCGTGGCTGTGAGGGATTTTCTAGATTGGATCATTTGAGGTGAGAAGGCTCAGCCTAAATGTGGGCCACACTTTCTAGTGGAAGTCCACAAAAAGGGACATAGAAGAAGGAAGCTTTTGCTTTTTGGCTGTTTGCCCTCACTCTCGCAGGCACGTTCACCTGTCCTCCTGTGGAGGCATTGTATTAGAGCCTACTTCTTTGCTTCTCCATGTACATATATATGTATATACACACATGTGTGAATGTGTGTATATTTTAATATATGTATCTATACCTACATAATGTATACATATATATATATATATCAGTAATTCTTAACTTTCCTAATACTATCATCCTACATACAGTTCCTTATGTTGTGGTGATCCCCTAAACGTAAAATTATTTTGTTGCCACTTCATAACTATAGTTTTGCTACTGTTATGAATTGTAATGTAAATATCTGATATGCAGGATATCTGATATTCAGTCCCTATGAGGGTGGTGACCCACAGGTTGAGAACCACTGATGTATGCAAGTATGTATCCTAGTGTATATATACGCATTCATTAATATATTTACATATATTATATTTATTCCATCAGTTCTATTTCTTTAGAGAACCAAAATACAGATGTATACATATAAATAGAAACAAAATAAAATCTTTAAAACTTTTGAAGAAAATCCAGAAGATATTTATATATGAAAAATAATTCTAAAACTAAAGCATTCATAGCATCAAGATTAAAGCACAGCCAATAGACAGAACAGTAGAGTCAACACAGGGGAGCAGGACAACAAAAGTAAAGTTAAAAGTAGATCAAGAACTAAGACCAGACTGAGAGGTTGTTGCACACCCCAAAAGATGAAGAAGGATGGTGAAAATGTCCAGCAAAAGAGGATAAACAATGCAGAAGAATCCAGCTCCTGAGCAAGGCCTGCTTGACCTCACTCAAGGAGGAATGAGACCACATCAAAGCCAAGAAGAGGAAGTCAAAGTGAGGTTACCAGGGGTCGTAGGCGGGAGGAGCAGGGGTGGGGAGGGAAAGCATTGATTGGACAAGCAAAATGCCACATCACAAAGCAAATACAGTTAAAAAGAATGTACTGTGTATTTCAAAATTACTAAAAGAGTGGATTCTTGGGGTTGGGGACATAACTTGATGGTGCTGTGTTCTCCTTACAGGCATGAGGTCATATACTTAGTTCGCAGCGCTACAGAAAAGAATACAGTGGTTTCTCAATGTCCTCGCTGCAAAGAGGTGGCAGTTCATCCTAACCATACATTCCACAGTGCACACATGTGTCAAAACAGCACACTGTGACTCAAATGTGTGCAAAAAATTCAATTCTGAGCACATGGATGTCACCCAGTTATAACCCCAGCACTTGGGTGTGGAGAACGTAGGAGGAGGAGTTCGAGGCCAGCCTGGGCTATATAAGAACATGCACCAACAAATAAAGTTACTAGATGGGGATTTTGATGACTTAAAAATGGAAATAAAACCAGAGTCTGAGTTCTCACTGGAAAAGCAGGCACCGCCAGGAGCTGCAAGCTTAAAGTTTTGAGAAAGAACCATTCTACATAGAAAGTTAGCAGTCAATAGAAAGACGAAATAAAACTCTAACAATGACAGATACTTCATACCTTACAGTACGGTCTGGAGACCGCACTGCTGCAGGGCTCAGTGCTGCACTGCTGCTTAGCAAGCACAGAGCCCTGGGCTCTGCTCCCAGCTCTGAAGAGATACCCTACATAGTCTAGCAAAAGAAAATGACAAACCTCTTAAAGAGTGGAATGTTGGATACAAGAAACTAATCACATCAACTTAAATAAAAAGTAATTAACATTTAGGAAACGTAAGTCCAAAGTCTCAGCATAGAGCATAGAAGGAAGGAGTGAAGAAACTTTGACAATGCCCTTTTCTCTTTTTCCAACTCAGACTGCCTCTTCCTCTGGTGCCTGCAGGAAGTTCAAAACACAAGCTCTACACACAGGAATCCCAGCAGTGCCCCAGCCACAGGGAAGTCAGCAGTTCCTTTGTGGAGCTGTGTTCGTTGGGGCCCGCTGGACAGTGTGTGTGCTGTGACACCACTGGTCTTGATGTCCAGATAGGTCTGGAGTGAGAGGTCTTTAACAGCATCACATGGTGACCACCAAAACCATGGAAAAAGAGATGAAGACTAGTTAGGGTTTCTACTCTTGTGAAGAGACACCGTGACTGTGTTACAGTTCAGATGGAACGGTATCCTCGCAGTTGGGAGGCAAGTAATATCACAAAGTCTGCACAACGAACCAGACCAGGAGTGCTGAGAACTGAAGAGAAGACAGTGTTCACATTGAGGTTCTTGGGGAGGGGAGTGGAACTTTCCAAGGTAGAACTTTCCAGGATGGGGGCTGCTCAGATTTCAAGTCTAGAGATTGGGCTTTTTACTCTGTAGGACAGGGGCAGGGTCTAACTGTGAGGGTACTTAGAGTGTTCTGTTGGTAGAATCTGGCAGTTGGAGGTCCTCAGGGAAGGGGCCTGGCCACTTGTATGCCTCAAAAGGCTTACAATGACCACAGAAACTATTATAAAGAAAAACATTTCATTGGATGGCTTACAGCTCAGAAGTGTAATTTATTATCATCATGGTGGAACACATGGCAGTGTGCAGGCAGCCAGTGTGCTGGAGAAGGGGCTGAGACTTCTACATCCGGATTGGCAGGGAACAGGAAGAGAGAAACACACTGGGCCTGGCTTGATTGAGCCTCTGAGACCTTAAAGCCCACCCCCAGTGACACACCTCTAACGAGGTCACACCTCCTAACAGTGCCCTAGCACTGAGGGCTATTTTTATTGAAACCATCCTAGGTTGGGTATGCTTTATGCATTCAGGAAGCAGAGGTAGGCAGATCTCTGTGAGTTCCTAGCTAGTCTAGTCTACATGAGTTTCAAGGGTACATAGTGAGACCCTGTGTAAACAGAGCCTGCTTGTTCGTGTTCCAGTCATCCAGACCAAAAAATAATCACAAAGAAGCTATATTAATTACAACATTCTTGGCCAATAGCTTAGGCATATTCCTGACTAACTCTTATCTCTTAAATCAACCCATTTCTATTAATCTGTGTATCACCACAAGGCTGTGGCCTACTGGCAAAGGTTCTGGGCATCTTTCTCCTTTGGCAGCTACATGGCATCTCACTGACTCTGCCTGCTCTCTCTCTATATCTCTGTTTGGATTTCTCACCTGGCTTTGGTCTGTTAAGCCATTGGCCAAAATAGCTTTATTATTCATTAACCAGTGGTAATAAAACATATTCACAATATACAGAGGGGAATCCCACATCAACCCTGTGTCAAACAAATAACAAAACTAAAGAAAATCAAAACAAACACATAAACACAAAACCCTGAAAGAGGTTTGATGGGTACTAGTTTGGATATAGAAGAGAAAAGAAAAATTAATATTTATGATTTTTTTAAAAAAATTAGGAACAAGTCTATAGATGAATAAAGGAAAATGTCTTTAAGCAGCTAAGTGACTTTTAGATTAAAATACAAAGAAAATTCACCTCTATGCTGACAGATACCAAATAGACCAAGTTTTATTTTAAAAGTCAAAGATAAATTCTAAGAATATGGGTGTCTCATGGAAATACTGTCAAGGAGAAAACATGTGACAATATTAATATTAGGAAGAATGTAATTTAATGGCAAAAATATGATAAATGCTGATTGTGTTGATATAAGGTTATAATATACTAAAAACAAATGGTGTGTATTTTATTTATGACAGAAAAACTATGCCATAAATTCCAAAAATCTCTAAAAGGTAAAGAGCACAGACACTGGAGGCAATAGTGTGGTCCTATCCTTAGTAAAGAGTAAAATGAAGTCTGGGGAAAGCTCTGTCCTGTAGTGCCTTGTTTTGAGTATGGGAAGGTGTGGTCACTATAGTTTTGCTTATTCAATTATTTAAGCAAATTAAACTATATTAAGCTAAAACATATTAAGTGGATTGTTGTACAGCAATTTCTTCACAGTTGAAACAGTCCTAAGTGGATTGTTGTACAGCAATTTCTTTACAGTTGAAACAGTTCGTATCGGAAGGAGGCTTGTCAACACTCAGGGAGAGAGCAGCTCACAAGCCCCAGGGAAACACTGAGACTTACCATATACAGAAAGCCCTCTGTCCTGGAGGTCACATAAGCAGTAAGGACTTCTCCCCACTGCAGAGAGGAGACTCTCTGACCTGTCAAGCTGAGTGCAAGTCACACAGAAAGTTCCATGGTTTCAGCTTTCTTAAGCTGTCATTCAGGCTGGGGTAGGCTTTGGAGGATACAGCTGCCTTGAAGTCACCCATACTCCTTTAACCTTGGTGACACTGTTACTTTGCTCTGTCATTGGTTCCCTAACTAGGGTAAGTAGACATGTGCTCACATCTCACTGGAAATGGTGCTGGACAGTGTGATGGATAAAGACAGCTGGAACACTCCTACAACTTGTTATCTGAGATGAACCAGAGAGTATGAAGGAGGAATGAGGGAGGAACAATGGCTTTGTATTTTCCCAACTCTTGCCCTCATACACATCCTTATCCACCTTTTAGAAGCCCAGTGTCCCCAGCTAAGTGAAAGAGAACTTCTTATACTTTGAACTTGGGGTATTCCTCAAAAGACGTGACTCCCAGCTCTCAGTGAGGGGATCCTGAGGACCCCGTCTTCAGCAATGAGCTGAATTTGATGGCATTGTTGGGAGCTGCTGCAAAGTAGAAGGTAGAGAGTGGTAGGAACAAACAGGTCATTGGCGATGACTCTGGAATTAAACGTGATATCCCTGCCTCTTTCTCAGACTGTGGGCATGCTTCCCTGCTTCCTGTGGTGAGCAATCTTTGCTTTGCTATGCATTCTCGCTGCACTGACATTCTGCCACGTCACAGACCCATAGCAACTGAGCAGACTAATCATAGACTAGGGACCCCCGAAACTGTGAGACAATAGAAATATCCTTCCGATGAACTCTTTTCCTCAAGTGTTTATTACAGTGATGGAAAGTCTGACTAGCATGTTTTCATGCTACTCTTCTGAAGAGCACATTCTCTTAATACTTAAAATACTTTATTAATTCTTTGAAAACTCCATACAATATACTTTGATCATGTTCTTCTCTCACTACTTCCATTTGAATGTAGTTGACCTACCAGACAACACACCCTTAAAGAAAACTGACAACCCTCCCCCCCCCCCGCCAAGCCAGTTTGAGTTAGGGGTGGGCATGTGAACCCCTTCCCACTAGCTAGCGTGTCAACCGACTTGATTTGTACAGGTCTTCTGCCCACAACTTCTGGGAGTTTATGAGTGCAATGGTCCTGCCATGCCTAGAACTCCAGACTTTACTGATTTCTGGCACTTACAATCCCTTGCCCTCTGCCTGTGATGGTCTCAGCCTTTGGGTTTGGGCAGAAAGGGAAACACGCTCTTAAGAGCATAAACCTTGAAAGACCAAAACACCTGGATTGCTGGGAGAAAAGTTTTCTTTCCTTTTCATCTTCTTCTCTTTTTTATTTTTTTACAGTATACAAGAATAAAAACAGACCATTATTTTTGTTTGTTTGTTTGTTTTAATGATTTAGTTAAAGGCTTCCCTTCCCTATGACAGCAAAGGTTTTTTGGTTGCAGTTACTGGGTTTTTCAGTAAAGATTGCAGCAAAATCTAATTGCTTTATATAAAGTAAAGGAAATGCAATTTTGACAAGATCCTAAGAAATCCAACTCAAACATCCTTCGTTAAAATTAGGTAAGTCCTGTGCAGTGACAGCAGAACGGGGGTGGAAGACACGGCAGCTAAAGACCTGAAACTCCACTAAAATCCTCATGTTTGCAGATGTAAAGAACAGTGCTTTAAGATTTCCATGGAAGCAAAAATAACTGATCCAAAATCAATAGTGAGGGGCAATCCAACAACTGAGATTTTGGAGAACTTAAAGGCAGAGACAGAGAGAGCTGTGTAGGCTCCAAAGTTTTTATAAAGGAACTTCTGGGTATTTAGGGATGGCAATCTGGTGGAAAGGGGAGGCCAAGAGATTTATCGCAAAGCTGTGTTTGCAGAGCAAGCACCCGGTTTTTAATTGGATTTCTGTTTATTTTTAGTAGCAGAGAGGGTGGGTTTGAAGGCAAGGTGTGAGATGGGTGTGGGAGAATAAGATGGTCACTGCTTCATGGAAACTGGTTCTGAAAATGAGACACAAATGGAGTAAAATAATGTGTTATTACATAAATGCGTTGTTTTTTCTTATATGTATCCTGTCTAATATATAATGAAGAGAACAAAATGCATTACGAGTTACCATAGATGCCTTAGTGTAAGTCACTCTCAAACTTAGGGCCAAATGAAAATGAAGTTTCTCTTGGCAGAGTTTCCATCATAGTGTGTGTTGAGCATCACAGTCCAGTGTTGGTGCAGACACTGCCCATTAACTATTCAAACCAAGGCAGGGAGTTACTGCAACAGGCAGGGATTTCCCGGCGTCTGCTGGTCCTCAGTGGCCATGCCCACCACAGGTGGAGGATGACTTCTGTAAAGTCACAATGGAGACTGTCACGTAGAGCCAGTCAGAGTCCAGGAGGCCGAACTAGCTGCCAGTCTTGGAGCTTTGCAAACAGAGAAAAATAAATGTCTCTCAGGGAAATGTCAGCTCTAGAGATACATCTAGATGAGTTTGTGTCCATTCTGATCACCTCCAGCCAGAAACGCCCTTTAAAATTCTTCCAGATTAGCAGTGTCCCCAGGACCCAGTGTGAACAGGAAAATTGCCTCATGAAAAATACCTTAACTCAGATGTGGAAAATTCTTATGTTTTTAACTAAATAAAAATTATTCCACACAGGAGGAGGCAAAACACTGAGTAAAACTTTTAAGAGGAAAAATGATAGAATTAGATACACAAAGACAATAGCATCTAGAGACAGTATATACAATGTAAAGTAAGTCTATTTTATATGGTTAAAGAAATGGTCCCTGTTTGTTTTTGTTTTTAGAGCTGGGGTCTCCTGTTGCTCAGTCTAGAGTGGGACTTGTTATATAGCCCGGGCTGGCCGAAAATTCTGCCATTGTCTCCCTAGTGCTGGATTTACATGACAACTTGCTCAACTCTTAGTTTAAAGAAAACTTTAAACGTAAGGAAAGCATAACAAACTAATAACAGCTTTGCAAGAACCTAGCAGATTTCAAAAAAGAAGTAAGTACAAGTTTCTAAGTTTAAAAAATGCAATGATTGGAATTAGAAACTGGACTTCCAGTTGTGCTACAGGGTTTCACTAGATTGCTGAACTCACAATAAATGAGAGACACTGTGGAGGACAGACAGACACTGTGGAGGACAGACAGACACTGTGGAGGACACACAGACACTGTGGAGGACAGACACACAGTGGAGGACAGACGGACACCGTGGAAGACACACAGACACTGTGGAGG
>NW_004949138.1:946290-954486 GCF_000317375.1 Microtus ochrogaster | reverse complement strand
AGACAGACACTGTGGAGAACAGACACTGTGGAGGACACACAGACACCGTGGAGAACAGACAGACACTGTGGAGGACAGACAGACACTGTGGAGGACAGACAGACACCATGGAGGACAGACAGACACTGTGGAGGACAGACAGGCACTGCGGAGGACACACAGACACCGTGGAGAACAGACAGACACTGTGGTGTCTAACTGGAGTACTACGGGAAGCTAATACTGAAAACAGAGTGATTGTACGCTAAGGAATAATGGTTGAGAACTTTCTAGAATGGGTGAAAGACTGCAGAATCAGAGTTGAGAATCTGTAGTTTTTTAGCAGAATAAGTGTAAGAGATTTTCACTTAGATTCACCTGCACTAAAGGCACAAAACACAAATGATAAAGAGGCAATATAAAAGCTTCCAGCAAGATCCCACAGACGCACAGGAGCTAGATCAAGTGACCTCGCAGAAAAGCACAAGGGAACCTAGAGATGGCTGAAGGACCATGAAAGCACCTGTGCACAAACCCAGATGACAGCTCAAAATAAAATAACAAGCTCTCAGTTAACCTTCAAAACCATTTTCAGTGTGTGTGTGTGTGTGTGTATGCATGCGTGTATGAGTGTATGTGTGCTTGTGTATGTGTACATGTATGTATATATTGTGTGCATATATGTGTCCGAATATGTATATGCATGTGTGTATGTGTGTAGTGCATGTTCTCATGTGTGTATGTGTGTATATATGTATATATACATATATTTATGTATATGTAGTATACACATGTGCATGTGTATGTAGTGCATGTTTTCATGTAGAAGCCAGAGGTTAACCTCAGGTGTTTCTTCTCCGATACAACCCCTCTTTTTGAGACAGGATATCTCCTCATTGTCCTGGAACTTGACGATTTAACTAGCCTGTCTGGCCAGTCAGCCTCAGGGATCTAGCTGCCTTTGTCTCCCCAGTGCTGGCATTACAAAGCATGGACCACCATATTGGCCCCTTTTCACTTGAGTCTGGTGAGAATTTGGGTTCTCATGCTGCAAAGTAAACACTTTACTGACTACCTCTCCAGCCCCAGCAACATCCCTTCAAAAAGACATTGCCAGACATTAAAAATGTGCAAAACTGCACAATGTGTTCTTCTAATTATAGCTCAAATCTCTATGAGCTATGGAACATTGACACCTTCCTAGGAAATTCTGCCACGCCCCTTTCCGTTCCATCCGAGCTCCAGGGCAGCCATGGTTTCCATCTGTGATTTTACTTGTTTACTGTAGAAGCTTCCTTCTACACAGTGTTTTGGAGATTCATTCATGGTGTTGTGCTGATAACATGTTAATTCTTCACTATTTGCAGAGTATCAAATAGTGTGTTGTTATGTAAATATCCTGGCCGCAGTCCACTTTCCTAATATCCTTATATCAGACACTGGCCTGAGCTGTTTGCAGTGGAGACATTTTCAGGCAAGTGTTTTGTGTTTTAAAGGCTCACAACGAAACTCTAACAAAAATGATTTTGTACCTTGATATAAATCAAGATTAAATATCAATTGCAATTTTATTTGTCCGTTTTCCCACTTACTACCATGGTTCTATGCTGGTTAGTCTTTAGTATTAACTTGATACAACCTAGAGTTACTGGAAGAGGGCTCCTCGATTGCTCAGATCAGACTGGCCTGGAGATACTTTTGTGAGAGCTTATCCACTGTGGGCAGCACCATCCCTAAATACATAGGCCTAGGCTATAAGAAAGGGAGCTGAGTAAGCCAGACGTGAGTAAGCCTAACTCATGATTTCTTCTTGATTTCCCCTCTGACTTCCCTCAATGATGGGCTGAGATCCGGAAGTGAAAGCTGAAATAAACTTCTTCCTTTCTAAGTTTTCAAATCCCAGTAATGGACTTTGGTGGGTGTGGTCTAAGTTCAGTGAGCACCCTCACTAATAACTGAAGCCAAGATGGGCTAAAAGGAAAGTGGAATCTAGTCGAGCTCTCCCGCCCTTACAGAGCCTTTCCCAGAGAGCATGGGGCACATCCCATCCTGATGCCATCCTGCTTCAGTACTCTCGCATCGTATACAGTAGGCAGAAAGCAGAACTATATTTTACCCATGGCTTGATTTCATACCATACGGAGGCCAGACTTTGACCCTCTAAGGATATGCATGGTCCCAAAACGAGACCACTGTGCCTCATATTGCAAGAAGGAAGTGTGAATGTTTGATTGGGTGTGACTCTGAGGTGGAATTAACATCATGGTAGATCCAAGGTCTTCGGCTAAGTATTTGAAAGCAGCCCTTTCCTTGTGTGGTCAGGGAGAAATGGGGCTTGGGACGGGCTTATTCTGCTACTTCGGATTGTGTTGATGACGAAGCAGGTGGCCTCCAGTGCTGGAGAGGGTGAGGAAATGGATTCACTTCTGCCCCTTTCTTCTACTCCAGAGGAAGAAGTGGATTCTCTTCTCCTGAAAGAAACGCCCTTGGTGTTAGCTCAGTGGCATCCATCATCGGACTTCCCATCTACAGAATTATAAGTTGGTAATTTCTGTCAGTTTGTTCCAGCAACACAAGGTTCACATCCCCAGGTCTTGTTCTCTAGAATATAACCCACAAGGGTGAGGTGATGTTGGTTTTCCCCTTTCCTCTAGTTCATAGTACAGCACCTGGAACATGTCTGTTGAATGAATAAGTAGAAGAATAGGTGAATGAAGGAAGGAAGGAAACTCATGGAATCTTCATGTGAAATGTTTATTTACCCTCCATCAAAGAAGCAAATGTGGAGTGTCCAACAGACACACGGCCACTGACCTCACATTTCTCTCTGTTGGGCAGAGGGGAAAAAAGGAGGTCAGAGACTGCGAAAACTGGGCTAAGCAATCAGGAGGCCAGCAAATCACCAAGCTAGGATGGCACTTGCTGTCTGTTCAAGCCTTCAGATGGGACGTGTTTCCAGTCAGCTGACATTTTGATTCAGTTTCTAGAAAGACTCCACTGGCAGAAACCTAGTAAAATACTGTGTCATATACACCAAGCCAAAATGGCTTCCTTCTCCAGTGACTTATGATTTACAACATTGGTGAATTTTTCAGAAGAAAATGATGGCTTATTCTTAGGAATGCATTTGTATTGGAATAGAAAGTTCAAATAACCCATCAGAATATTCAATTATCTCCATGGATTCAAAGATGTAATAGTTAGAGTATTTAGAACCAGCTGGTAAAAGTCAGCAATTTCTCTCACCTGGAATCATAAAGCAAGAACCATGCATGTCCCTACCAGAAAAGGGTTAAGAAATAACATTCGAAATGGACTTGGAACCACAAAAACACCATTAAGTATATACAGAACAAAAGTCATTAGAGGAATCCTTTTCTGTTTTCATTAAAAAATTGTGTACTGGCGTTAAGAGCCTTTGGTGCTCCTGCAGAGGACCAAAGTTCAGTTCCCAGCACCCATGTTGGGAGGCTCACAACTGGTAGCAGCTCCAGCTGCAAGGGTCTGATTCCCTCTTCACACCCCCGAGGTTCTACACTTAAGTGAATACGTCACACACAGTTAAAAATAAAAATAAATAAATAAATATTGTACTCTACTATGTCATATTTTTAACTGAATCATATATTTATATCTATCCCTATCTTTATCTCTATGTAAATCAATATTAGTTGTCATGATTTTTGTTTTTAATTTACTTTTTAATTTTTTCTTTTCTTTTAAGATGATCATATAATTACATTATTGCTCCCTTCCTTTTCCTCCCTCCAAATCCTCCCATATACCCCTACTTTCTTTTTTTCAAACTCACGGTGGCTGTTTTCATTACCACTGATAAAAAAGAGCTTTTCATGGTGGTTTAGCTAGCAGTTATCCAATCCCCAGTTGGAGTGACCCTCAGCTGGAAACCGTCATCCCTGTTCGCAGCTGAACTCCACAGCTGAGTCAAAGACCTTCCTCTCATGTTCTTCCCACTGCGAGCACCAAACTAAATCCCCTTCTTTTTGCCTTCAGGCTGACAGAAAGGAAGCCATTTTGGAAGGCAAGGTAGGGTTTGTCCGTAGCACGGGTCCATTCCCGTGAGAGCTCCAGGTTCATATCCTTCATAACATTTTATTTTCTCAACTGTTCTTGCTCCCCTTTCTCTCTTTCTAGTTTTATAAAATTGTTTCTTTCTTCTTATATCACATTACTAGGAGAGAAAGGAGATGGGGCAAAGGACATTGCAGTCCCAAATCTCCCATTAGACAAGAGCTTTTCTTGCGTCTGCGCCGTCTGCCCAGAGGAGTTCTCTGTCATGACCATGGTCTGTCATGACCTCAGTCTTCACGAAGTGGCCGCCAGCCCCATGTATCCACTAGGGATTTGCAGTGTGACTAGCCTTCTGATACTGAAATTTTAATTTTGCTTAGTAAAAGTGACTAGGAATTTAAATAGCCACCCCTGACTTACCACCACGGTGAGCTGTGACTGCTCTGCCAAGACAACCATGAGCAGCACAGCGCAAATACTTGATAGTCATGGGTAATCCTTGCTTCCTTCCCACCAGGCCTTGCATGATGGTTAGCTTAATGAAGGCAATATTTTTTAGTATAAAGTTTGTGTCTCAAAGGGAGAAGTTAATTTTTTTAGGTGTTATCTCCCTCAGTTCACACCACTTTTCTTCTTCAAACATTGATTTTTTTCCTAGAGTTATATCCAGCTGTACAAACACAGGTACTATGCACAGAGAGAGAGAGAGAAGGAACGAGAGGAAGAGAGCAGCAAACAGAGGAAGATTCACGGGCAGAGGCCTGTATGGTGGCAGGGCCAGTGATCTGAGTCAAAGGTGGCCTTGCCACTGTGACCACAACAACTTCCACCCTGCAATTCTACTATGAGTGTGTCTACCTTCTTGTCCTGAGCCCACTCAGAACTCAGAGGTCAAGGAAGTTCTCAGATGCCAATCAAATAAGTCTGCATTATGTATGAGAAATCAAAGACAAGGAAGGTAACAAAGCCGAAACCCTCAGGCCCAGTGCCCCAGAACGATGGCTTCTCCCCTACACATTCTGAGTTGGTCAGTTATACTTTCATTTACTTGGCAAAGACAGTTCAATGTCATATTTACCCTAACAAAGACAACCAACCAACAAACTGCGATAAAAACAAAAGATCGGGGTCTTAAGCAGGACATAACAGGGTCTTTTCACATTCTATTCCATTTCTTTCTCTTTTTCTTCATGTTAGCATGCTTGGAAGGAATTAAACCGGGGTCTAAAAGCACAAAATAATTCATTTGAACACAGTATGAGAAATTTCTTAAGTGCCAACTTCGATTTTTGGAAATAGCCTTCTTCCCTTGTAGTTTTGTTCAGGTGCTGTATGTTTTAGGGTTCCTGTTTTCTCTCCAGCAGTCATCATACAGATTTGATATCAAGGAAGAATTTTGGAGTACAAAGATATAAAACAAATAGCTAGGGCTGGAGAGGTGGCCGAGACATTAAGACACATACTGCTCCTGAGGACCTGAGTTCAGCTCAGAGCACCCACATCAGGCTGCTCGTATCTCCCTGTAATTCCAGCTCTGGGGGATCTGACACCTCTGGCCTGCAAGTGCACCTGCCCTCACATGCATACACGCATATCCATACTTGTACATACACATACATGTCATTTACAAAAGAAAACACATCTTCAAACAAACAGCCAATAGACATGTTCAAGAATGTCTTTAGAAAAGCAGCTGATTTGGAGCCTGTCCTATGTCCATTGACATCCACCAACTTACTTCCACCAAGTCTATAGCCAGCAGCTGATAGAGGCATAAAATTATTAGTCATGTGTCAATGCAACAGTGTGCACACCACACACCCAGACAGCATGTATGTGAGCATGATTCAGGGCCCACATACCCAGGTCACTTTTCAGGCTGAATCAAAGTTCTATCTTTTGAGACCAGGCCACACTGACCTTAATGAGTTCCTAAGCCACAGTGGCTTCTGACTGTTCTTGTTGTCAATCTGAATTAATTAGCTATAGTGCTTTTTTTCTCAGAGAGAATACAATGGTTCTGCTGTTTATCTAAATCACAAGAGTTTTTAGTTGATGTGTTTTATGCTGTAAAGATATAGTTTAAAGCTTTGTATTATTGTATTAAGTAACCAATATTAAACTTTGACAAAGTACATGATTGGTATGCTTGGCCTGACATAAATACCCTACTACACTAACTTGTTCTTTTAAAAAAAAATCAGATAGTTTTTATTTTTTGCTTATTTTTCTTTTATTGGAAATAGTTTTTTTTTTTTATGTAATGCATTCTGGCTACAGTTTCCCATCCCCCAGCTGCACTGAGGTCTTCTCCACCCCCTGCTTTCTAAGTCAGTCTTTTAGAATCACATAAATGACAGATAATTTACACAAGCATTATGATATTCACTACTGTTAATCTTCTACTTTCATTTCTGCTAAGATTATTTTTAAAAACACCCTGACAGAAAGCAACTTGGTAGAGAAAGAGGCTTATTTGGTCTCCCAGTTCTAGGCTAGTCTCTAATTGTGGAGACTCAGGGCAAGAAGGAACCTCGGACAGCTTGGTGCAGCATATATACTTGCCGATTCTGAGCTCAGGCTTCCCACTCCTACACAGTTCAGGAACCCTACCACCACCACCTAAAGAGTGGGGCCGCCCACACTGGCTGGGTCACCCCTTTCAATTAACTTAGCTATGACAGACCCCATAGAGATGCCCACAGGCCACTTAATGTGGACAACACCTTATTGAGTCCCAGGTGACTCTAAGTGTGTTGTAAAGCTAACCATCACCACTAACAGCCTCTGAGCAATACAACAGGGCCCTATTTCCTCAGGGCACCAGCTCAATACTGCTTCAGCTGACCTAGGCTTCCCTTTCCTAAGGGGAGAGGCCAGGGACACGTTCTGTGGTGCAGTGTGTTTATCGTGGTATGTGTGTTCATTTCCTGGCCTAGTGAAATGCTCACGTAACTTTTCCTTCTGTATAAGTGAAAACTCACACTGTTTTTGCCAATGGCTGCAGTTTTGATCATTCCTTGCCCTCTTGGTCCACAGGGTCATCTGGAAAATTTACAGAGATGTTTTCAGAGACCGACTTTGCTAACAAGCATTTTAGCAGCCATCACACTACAGCATTATCCTCCAACCAACCCCGTGTTTCAGCTAAGACCTTTTTTTTTTT
This sequence comes from Microtus ochrogaster, assembly GCF_000317375.1. Taxonomy (NCBI): domain Eukaryota; kingdom Metazoa; phylum Chordata; class Mammalia; order Rodentia; family Cricetidae; genus Microtus; species Microtus ochrogaster. The sequence continues at coordinate 947,309 of NW_004949138.1, read as the reverse complement.
TTTTTTTTTTTTCACGGCTCTAATACAAGCTGGCTTATTCAGGAAGTGTACGTAGGCACGTAGGCTGCTGGGACATTGCACAGCATGCGGATGACACTTTGGTGACATGGAAATACCTCTCTACTTTGCTACCCTTTGCATGGCTTCTAAGAAGTTCAGTAAACTATCAGTAGGCTTTGCTTTTGGTTAATTTTTTTTAAATTTGACACACTTTGTCTGCAGAGGTGGGGGATTGGGAGAACACATGTTCAGGACTGTGGCCATTTTAAACTAAGGGGACGCCAGATCACAAACAGTCACGCAGCTGATCCATTTTGCAATGTTGTCACACATGCCTAACAAAATATTGTACTCCCGACACAATCGTCTATTCTGCACTGGTAATTAACCTTGTAGCGCTATTTTAAATAAGCCTCATGCATATGTCATAAAGCAAATGACAAATTAAATGTTCAGATATGATTACAGAAGCTATTTTCCTTTTGGATTTAATTCTTTTCCAAGCAAAGCTTCTGTTAAGTCGCATTTTATAGCACCATGATGCTGGAGAGAGCGTTACAGACTTCACACGCCCCTCCTGTTTTTCTTCCTGTTCTTTGGAGTACAGCCCAACGCGATGCACCCCAGGTCCTGTCTGCGCTCGACTCCAGGTTAGTACTTATTGTGCTGTCTTCATCTCAGCAGATTAAGCAGTGGCTTCATGGAGGAGAGAAACATTCGGCTTTTTGGATTAGAATGAGCATATGTATTTGCTCTGAAAAATGTCCAAGACTCACTGCTGCTCCCTCTCTTCCCTGCGTTTTCATTTCCTTCCACATTAAGCAACCTAGCCTACGAATACTCTCATTTTTCCAGACTCCTAGGATTCCAGAATTCCCTCCACCTTCACTGAGGGCATCCGCCCCTCTTCTTCCCCCCCCCCCCCAGTGCAGTCCCCAGCACTGCTCTCCGTCCTTCGGGCTTCATCAGGATCTATGTTGCTGGTGGCTACTTCAGCCACTTGTTCTCCAGTCCACTAG
>NW_004949138.1:944542-946110 GCF_000317375.1 Microtus ochrogaster | reverse complement strand
AGCTACAAGTCACTACGATTAACTAACTGCTCTAATCGCACACGGCAACCCTCCTGATCCTGAGAGGGGCTTGAAGTGGAAAGAGTTTAATAACGAGGAACATCTGCTTTTCACCGGGCACAAAGAAAACTGAGAGCCTTAAGGAGGGACCGTGGAAGTGGGAGTTCCTCTGGCCTGTAGCTCGGGCACTTTGTGAGGAGGGGCCAGGAGATGAGGAAGCCTTGCCTGCCTTTCCTCGACTCACAGAAGCCACAGGGCAGCTGTCCGTTGGTCTGGACTGGTGCTCAGAGCCAGTCCAGGGCCAGAGGAAGGGAGAAGACCTCTTCTAAGGTCTTTCAGCCATGTTGGCCTGTTTCACAATCTTCTTATCATTTATGATGATCGGCCCCTCTGGTAGGAAAGCTCAGCACACAGTTGTGACGTCAATACATTACACAGAAGCGCCAGTCACCAACGCCATGCATTTGCTCATCAGTTTCTACCTCTTGTGCACGTAAGCCTCCCCACACAGACATAGTACCTTTGACCCCGTTTCGTCTTCCTCCTTGTCATTGCTCCAAACCTTGTGATTTATGCCTGTCTTCCCTTGTTCATGCACCCTTGTAACAGGTTCTAACTGGTTCTTTGACCTCCAGACACCCCTCTCTTCTATACCCCACTAGTCTTTGTAGGGTTAAATTAATCAGGTCCAAGATCTCCAATGTTCTTCTTGCCTATTTAATAAAATCCAGACCTCACGGGTTGAAGGTCGGTGTCCAGTCCAATTATCTGGCATCATTTCCAGGCCTGTCCTCCCTGGACCTTCCACTTCAGCAAACGATTTGCTGTTGGCCAGTTTCAGCACGCTCAACACGTTCATATCGTTGCTGATATCTCTGTGACTTCATTTAAACTTCCTCAGAGCCTGTGGAGTGGACATCACTGCCTCCCTGCACCAGTGAGCACAGCACAGAGAATTTTTCACCTTCTCTTTTCATGGGTAAGCATGGTAACAGTGAAAGAAAATGGGCGTCACAGTACTAAAAACGTAATGATACTGATATTTACAAGATATTATTCTAAGTGTTCTACATGTACTGATTTGTTTAATCCTCAAGATAATCTGTGGTGCAGACACTATTATTATTCCAGTTGACACTGAAGGTCACTTGGCAGATTGGCCTAATCTGTACAGCTCGCCTCCCACTCTCTGAGAATACATCTGACTGAGATAGACTCAGTAGACAGATAAGGAAGACACAACCTCAATGAGGGTGAACTGTATCTAATCAGCTAGGGCCCTACATGAAATGAAAGTGTACAGACAATATGTATCTGCTTTCTTCCTGAGCCAAGACATCATTTTCTTGTCCTGAGACATCATGACTACAGAATCTCCTGCCCTTGGATTCCAGGGCTCACATAAAAACTATGAGCATACACTACCCCTCAAAACATACAAACGATGCATGTGCACACTCATGCAAACACACACACATATACATGCACACATACACACACACAGAGACACACATATACATGCACACACTCACACACACATATACACGCACACATCACGCACACAGAGA
>NW_004949138.1:942962-944442 GCF_000317375.1 Microtus ochrogaster | reverse complement strand
CACACACACACACATATACACGCACACATACACGCAGACATCCACCCACACTTTCTGACTTTAAAGTTCTTAGACTTGGGCTGAGGCACTCTCCTCTCTACTGATCCTCTGGATGGAGGTGGGTTAGAGTGGGTCTTCTCAGACCCCATGATCAAATAACCAGTTGTAACCAGTTTCTTTTATCAACCTGTGACTATCATCTTCCATCTCATCCTCCTTTCCTTCTCATCTTCCTCTTCCTCCCTGCACACCACCCCTAATTCTGTCTTTAGTGACTACTGACTAAAACATGTTTTAAGTACTAGAGATATGATGAGAAAATGGCCAAAAATAGCAACTAAAATATTAAGGTAATGGGGCCAGCAAATGGCTCAGTGGATTAAGGTACCTGCTGCCAAGTCTAATGACTGGAGTTTTCTACACAGAGTGGGCACTCATGGTGAATGGAAACACACGACTGCCACTAGCTATCCTCCAGGTATGTTGTGACATATATGTATGCGCGTACATACAAGCATGCACACACAAAGGCACGTCACTAATTTAAGGAGAAAACCTCAGCTGTATGAGGAAGCTGCCCCTTCCTGGGCACAAACAGCTGCAACTGTCTACAGAGATGACTTCTCCCAGTGACAGCAGGATGTGTTCTTCTAACCTTCTGCCGCTGACGTCAGGTTTGACCACACGAGACCACACGATTTGCGTAGCCAGTGGAATACGAGTGGACATGACTTACAGTTCACACCCAGCTTGGAGTGTTTTCTGTGCTTCCGCTAGCATGGCCTGCATTTCGTTAGTTACTGATACAAAAGTTGGGTGCAATTACTCCAACAGGGCCCTGGTCCCCCCCCTTAAGCTTCCAGCGAAAACAAACTGAATGTAGTCTGGACCAGTCAATGCCTAGCTGCTCCAAAACACTGGAATATATGGTCCTAGGCAGCAGAGCAATGTGCTTTGTTACACAGCACTGCTATAGCAAAAGCTAACAGATACAAATGGGCACTAGAGGTGGTAGCCTTTGCTTTCCTCCTCCTGGCTAGCATCAGAAATATCTGGGACATTTATAGGGCCCAAACTAGGAAATAAATGTCAAAATTAGAAAAGATACATTTGAGAATTTTTATTTTCTGCCACGTTGGCATTTCCCTCACATATTAAAAGTCCCTGAAATATCGCTTGTTGGCTGCGCTGTCACGATCCGTTCTATAGACATTTTGACGTACTTTATTACAAACTTGAAAGCCACATTAGCAGCTGTTATTTTATATCACAATGGATTAATAAGATGCATTTTCACAAATAAGACACATTTTAGATAGTTTTGAAAAAATTTCAGTGTGAAAAATCTCATGCCAGGATTCCACATTTTAAATGACACATTTCCAAATAGCCTGCAGTGAAATAGCTCAAGGAATCTGGCTATTTATGCTGTGTTCAGGACGGTCAGCCCCACAGCTCTGGAACACGTGACCTCCCTAGG
>NW_004949138.1:940409-942743 GCF_000317375.1 Microtus ochrogaster | reverse complement strand
CAGCCCCACAGCCCAGGAGCAAGTGACCTCCCTAGGCCAGCCCCACAGCTCTGGAACACGTGACCTTCCTAGGTCAGCCTCACAGCCCTGGAACACATGACCTTCATTACTTTCGTATAGACTGTGTCGTTGTCTATCTTAGCTTATGACATTCAGGGAAAATGTCTCTCCTGGTTCTTACTTAGGGGGAGATCACTGAGTAACAGTGAAAAAATGAAATACTTTTTTTCAAATTTCAACCGCAATGCTTGAAGGATGTATATGAGAGTGACCGGAAACGCACCTGTTCCCCTCAAATAACGGAATAATGGAGCATTATGTTGCCTTTTCATGTGGAGTAATTAGGAAAGACAGGACTTTTCCTTCTTGGAGGCCCTCCTGCTTCCTATGGTGTTGCTAAGGAATGAGGGATTTTCCTTCCAACTGATCTTAAAAGAGATATCTAAGATCTATATCGCCTGTTTATGGATTACAGCGGACTTTATAGTCATGCGTAAACAGTACATTGGAGTGCAGTAAGACTCGTCCCCTGCTTCACAATAAAAATATTATGGAACATTATATTTCCATACAGTAATGGTTCTCTTATTTTACTAGTAGAAAGGTACAATACTAATTTAATTGACTAACATAAAAGTCTCTCAAGTAAGATCAATACTTTATTTCGCGACAGTTTTCAAGAAGGAAGATTTAACTGCACCTTCGTCCCTCAGCCTAAGACAGAGGTGCTGATGGGTAGAGTAGCTGACCACCTGCTCTCCGTGGCCTGGCCAAGGATGGCAACCTTGCTGCACTTTACAGTCCCCAGAGAGGGCTCTCCAAGATGACAATGCCATGCTTCTCCTCGGCTGGACTAAATCCGAAGCTCCAAGGTAGATCTGGGGTACTGATGGCTTCAGCGCTTGCCGGTGATTTGACACACTCAGATCTGCCACCTACCAATGCAGGATGAGTGTCCAGGGGACCAACACTGTGAACTCACGCACTCATTAGGCTGTGAGGGCCCAGCAGTTCTCAGGTTGCTAAGGGCGGAGATTCCCTGCCCAGCGCACGCCACTCTCCTGCCTTGTGCTGCTAGGGCGCTGTTCCTTCTTTCTTCACTGTGGCTCTTTACTGCCCTTGCTTCACGGCTTCTGCCTTAGAACTGCAGTCGACACAGGGGAGGTGCTGCTCCTGAACGAGTTTGGAATGCACAATTGGAAGTTCCTGGGTGCAGCTGGAGTGGAAATTATGCTCCTCGCTCTTCCACACGCCGGATGTCTGTACTGTGGCAGTGTGGGCTAGCTCCCTGACAAATTCTAGACCTTGTATATAATGCCATTCTTTGTTTAGCTCTCACTGCGGTTGTGGAACACAAATTCTAGACCTTGTATATAATGTCATTCTTCGTTTAGTTCTCACTGCGGTCTTGGAGCACAAATTCTACTTGGTCTTAATAATAAAAACCCGGAGTCAGATATTAGGGGGTGAAAGCTGGCTGTTCCAGACAGGAGAGGAGTCCCTTTTGCAGTTACAAACAGAGCTTTGAATATTTAAGACCCACCAAATATGATGGCACAGGTACCCATCCAGTCAGCTTTACAGAAAAAACACCAAAGCAATTTTAGATGGAGAACATTTGACTCCCACTCCTTCCGTTCCCTTGAATCCTTCCCATCTTCTAACCCAGTAAAATCTAATGTTCTATTGTAGTTCTCATTACTGAAAATCCAATGGCCAACTTCCTTACAGAATTAAAAAATGGATGCTTTCTTGTATAGTCATGTTGCCTGTCTGACACTTTGCACCAAACTCATGCCATCATGACTTGGTGAGGCTCTTTTTGTTCATGATGGGAGCAGCTCAACTGTTGGGACCCAGAGAGCCTGACAGGAGAGCTCATAGATCAGGATGAAGTCTTTCTCATCAGGCTTTGGAGAGCTTCATGTAAGAAAAGATACTTGGAGGAGGTGAGATTAAGAGCTTGCTGGGTTAGTGCTGCAGTTCCTTTCCCATTGTGAAGAACACCAGCTGAGTATGTAATAAGGGGACTGGCTTTGCTCGTAGTTAGGGCTCGAGGCTGAGGACTGGTTTCAGGTCTGGGAGCACTGCAGAGCATACACGGTGACAAGAAAGACAGCAGCCTAAGCCAGCAGACCTATTGTAGAACTCACCACCCTCCCTCACCTTTTCAGAGTCCCCCTGGTTTTACCTTTTCCTATATCACAAAGGTCTTAAATATCAGCATTCATTTTCACAGGAGGCAATCGTGTTGAAACCACAAAAATGCCTTTGCCTATAGTACATTCAGGTAAAAATCATGGGTCAAAAAAGTCTTAATCTAATGTATTGTCT
>NW_004949138.1:925902-933735 GCF_000317375.1 Microtus ochrogaster | reverse complement strand
GCGGAAAATTTTTCAAAATAAAATAAAATAAAATAAAAAAAATACTTAGAAAAACTAATCAACATTTAAAAATTTAATGCAAAAGCATCTATTTTTTGTTTTTTAAAGATTTACTTATCTTTAAATTTTTTAGTGTGTGTGTTTTAGCATGCGTGTATGTATGTGTATCATGTGTGAGCCTCATGCTCATGGAGGCCAAAAGAAGGGATCAGCTCCCCTGAAACTGGAGTTATAGATTGTCAGGAGCCATCATGTGGGGTGCTGAGAATCAAACCCAGATCCACTGCAAGAGCAGTCAGTGCTCTTAAGCACCAAGCCATCTCTTCAGCTCCCAGTAGCCACAGTTTTATTATTAATTTTCCTGCCTTCTTATGGTGGGAAGTAGGTTGTGTCTTACCTGTGTGTTTGTCTTAGATACCAGGTTGGTTAGGAAATTCTATGATAATAATAATAACAATAAAGAAACATACTCTGCTCCAGCTCAGTGCTCTGTGAATAAGAGAAGACTGAGAAATATCACAGGGTTTTTTTCCTGCATATTATTTAATGAAACAAAGCAAAAGACAGGCATATTTCCTTCCCTGAATCTGGTGTCTCTGAAAGAACAGGAAGAAAAGGAAGAGACTAGACCACACTGAAAACTCAAAACTGGGAAAGTTCTACATTGACACCCATGTCTAACTAGACCCATCCTTTCTCTGGCTAGCCTCCAGCAGCAATTTTGAAAGTTCCCCACACAAGTACACAACAGGTACTCCTGTACCTTTGCCTGTTACTGTGCCGTCACAGCTGTTTTGGGTGAGGAGAACAGCAAGGTCCTTGCACTTCACAGGCCAGTTCCTACACTCTCTGTGGCTGATGGAGAACACAGAGCTACGAGCTCAGTGGGCAGGATAGAGTCAGCTGCAAAGCCTATAACCCGCTGAGCTTGTGGCAAGGCTGGGCTGGGACACCTCAGTAGCAGCAGGTGAGGGAAGTACAGCCATGCTTACACTAACGTAAGTCAATTGCATTGCTTAGCTTAGTTTTGTGCCGAAGTGAAAATGGCCTGAAAGAGTCCCCTGAAACATTTCCTCCAACTGGGGAGATCACTGGCTCTCATACAAGTACAGCTACCGTGCCCGTAAGTACAGGATGAAAAGGAGTGAAAGAAACAACCATCTACCTACTCAGCTGCCCAGCCAAACAGAGACTCCTTCCTGTCTCTCGCCTCCTTATCACTTCCTCTCTTTGCCCAGCTGCATCACTTCCTGTCTGTCTGCACAGACCTCCAGACCTCTAGTGACTAGTGACTAGCTCTGCCCTCTCACCTTCAGGCAAGCTTTATTTCTACAACCAGGATCCCACCACAGCACAGAGCTCAGGTTTTTAACCCACTCTCTGCTCCTGACATGATCCAGTTTGGTTATAGATCTCTAGCTGACATCAGAAGACATCCCTGAGAGCTTATCAAAATTACAAATCCCTGGTCTATGATGAGGCCCAGGAGAAACCATGTAGTAAGCAAGTCTGGAGGGCTTGAGACCATGTGGGAATAATTATGAGAAAGGAACATTTGGGTTAAAACCAACTCATATCACACACGAGGCAGACTATCTCCTACAGCCACAGCTCCCAGACATTGCCCACTTCTAATCATTTTCAAATAAAAGCCCATTGATGATTCATCATAACAGCAGCAAAGTGATGTACTGAGCCACATCTTTAGGAGAAACACCCTTGATTGTCATGTACAGCCCAACTGGTTGTCTAGAGTTCTTTAAATGAATAAAAAATGCAGTGTGTGGGGGGGAACTGTCGTTTGGGGTGTGATCAGGATCCTGCTATATGTTGAATGGTTTCATAAAGTCTATGAACTTCACCCCAGTCCGGAAGGGTAAAAAGTTTAGGAAATGTTCAGATGTGGTGCACACATAAACTTGATCTATTCTTTATCTTAGCCAACAGACTGAAAGGCAATGACATTGCACATATAAACTCATTTAAAAAGTGGCCTCATTGCAGGGTCTCCGAAACTCAGGCACTACCAGTAGCACTAAACCTAGTGTCATTGCACGTCTGCAAGCTAAAACAGCTAACAAGCATCACCTCGATTTAGTTTGTACCCTAACAGGGACAGAGACAATCACAAATTTCCAGAAAGATACTTGAGATTGAACCCAAGACTTGGCACATGCTATGCAAAGCACTTTGTATACCCACTTCTTTTTTATTTTTATTTTTGACATAGAGTCTCTCCAGGCTGCCCTTGCTGTTCTTTATCTCACCATGCATCTCAGATAGTCCTTAATTTTATAATCCTCCCACATCAGCCTCCAGAACAGCAGAGATTCTAAGCATACATCACAATTCTATGAATTTCACAATGCTGTAAAAGTTCTAATGCCTTCTTCTGACCTCCATGGGTACCCACACAGATGTGGCATACATAGAAACATATACGTAGACACAGACATAAACACACACACACATACAAACACACTCATAGAAAGAAAATAAAATTAAAAACGAATTAAACTTGTGAGATTTTAGTCTTAAACTTGCTGGATTAGTGTGGACTTCTGCATGGGTAGGGTCTCACTGTCTCTCTAGACTCAGCATATGCTGGGAAACACATTGCAGGCACATGCATCAGAATATGCTTTCTAGGGGCAGCATTTATAAAAGTACCAAAAAAAACAGCTGTGGTGATTTGAAAGAAAATAGCCCCCAAAGGGAGTGGCATTATTAGGAGGTGTGGCTTTGTTGCAGTGGGTGTGGCCTTGTTGGAGGAAGTGTGTCACTGTGGAGGCGGGCTTTCAGGTCTCATATATGCAAATCATGCCCAGTGTGACTGACAGTTCACTTCCTGTTGCCTGAAAGAGGTAGAATTCTCAGCTCCTCCTCCAGCACCATGTTTCATCATGATGACAATGGACTGAACCTATTAACTGTATTAAAAATAAGAGTTGCCACAGTCATGTCGTCTCTTCAGAACAATAGAAACACTGAGACAGAAGTTGGTGCCAAGGATTGGGGTATTGTCGTGACTGGCCTGACCATGCTTTTGTTTGGAGGGATACGGACCATGGGACTGGGGATTAGAAAACTGTTGAGTACTTTGAGTACTGCTTACTGGGTCATCCTAGCATGAATGGAGGGCAGTGTGTGAGTGCAATTTCAACTGGGGTGCCTGGCTCAAGAGTTCAGAGGAGAAGAAGGTTGGTGTGTTGCCTAGAGATGATTCTTAGGATAGTTTGATGAAGAATGTGATGGCCTTTTGCCCTTGTCTGAAGAGTCTGCCTGAGGCTACAGTGAAGAGTTTTGGGTTAATTCTATTGGCAGAAGAAATCTCAAAAAACTTAGTATAGACTCTGTCATGTGGTTATTAGTGATATCTCTGATGAAGATTTATAATAAAAGGAGCAAGCTGAGCAGGGAAAATTACAAAATGTAAAATTTGAGGAGAAAAGGGGCACTAGGGAGAGGAGTGAAGCCAAATCCTGTGTTCAAGGTTATACACAGATTAAGAAATGGAGAAAAGGGAAAGGTGACCTCAGGACAAGACCCCACCCAGGTAAGGTTTCAGCTTGTTAAAAATAATTAAAGAAAAGTTTAGATCCAGGTGTGGTGATGCATGCCTTTAATCCCACTTGGGAGGCAGAGGCTAGCAGATCTACAGAACAGTTTCACAACAGCCGATGTTGGGCAGTGAAGGACAGAAGGCTGGTGAAGTGGAATTGAGTGAGGGGGCTATGTTCCAGCCCTAGCAAAACCTGGCAGTTTCAACCTCGTGGTTCTGACTTCAAGGATTAAAAAAAAAAAAAGGTTGTGGAATTTTCCACCATACCTAAGGAAAGCTGCTGAGGCAAGACATGTATCAGGGGTACCCCTGAAGGGAGGCCCAGATGTCATTGTGTGAAGCCTGGATTGCCCTGGAGACCCCAAGATGTTGGAGATGCCAGAGTTGCGGGATACCTGCCTAGAAAAGCTGCAGACAGGAAGTGGAACCAGCCCAAGAGAAAGAAGTGCGCTGCAGTCAATAAAGCTGAAAGGAGTCGGAGAGCTGAAGAGCGTTTCGATATTAGACATGGAAATGGAGAGTTTGGAGTTTGCCCTACTGGTTTTCGGTCTTGCTTTTGTCTAATATTTCCTCACTATGCTTCCTTCCCTATATTTAGAATGGTAATGTATAACCTGTGCCATTATAGTGTGTGATCTGCTTTTTTATTTTGATTTTAATGGGAATTACAGATAAGAGATCATATGAATCTCAGGAGAGACTTTGAACTTTAAAGCATTGTTGAGATTAGGGACTTTTGAAGTTGGACTGAATGCATTTCTACATTATGACATCACTATAAGCCTATGGGGGCCAGGGAGTAGAATGTAACAGTTTGAAAGAAAATGGCCTTCAAAGGGAGTGGCACTATTAGAAGGTGTTACTTTGTTGAAGTGGGTGTGGCTTTGTTGGAGGAAGTATGGCACTATGGAGGTGGGCTTTGAGGCTCATATAACTTCAAGCCACACCCAGTATCTCAGTTTACTTCCTGTTGCCTGCCTGTCAAGATGTAGGACTCTCGACTCTAGCACCTTGTCTGCCTGCATGCCGCCATGCCTCACCATAACGATAATGGGCTGAACCTCTGAAATTGTAAACCACCCACTTAAATGTTTTCCATTGTAAGAATTGCCATAGTCATGATGACTTTCCACAGCAATAGACACCCTAACTAAGACAACAAGTAAAATAATTTAGATGGTGATCTATTTTACCCAATATATAATAATGCAATCAGTGTAAAACATCATTAATGATAGTTCATACCACTATACTAAATCATTGAAATCTGAGGAATACTCTGCATGTAGAGAATGTTGTTAGCTACATCTCAACAGCTGCCTGTGGTCAGTGTCTGCTGCACTGGCTCTTACTGCATTGGTCCCTTGCACTCACAAAGGAGGAAGGAGACACTAGAACCAATAACGGGGCTGTTCTCTTTATCCAACACAAGGCTGCAGGCTCACTGCTGACAGCAAAGCACACTACTTGTGTGCATGTGCTTTGATTGATTTAAACATGTGACAAGTATGGAGACCATGAAGATTTCTACCCACAAAATAGGAACAGTGTTAGCTGCCAATGAAAAAAAACTACATGGCACCCAGCAAGCACTCAGTGCTACAAGGCGACCTAATCACATGCTCTGTCTAATTTTTGTTTGGCTTTGATTTGTTTTTGTTATTTGTTGCTTTGCTTTGCTTTTCATCTTTAGATGCTTTCTTGGAACTGCATTCTCTTCTTAGATAGGACACATAGCATGTGTGTAGAGATGGGACACTTGTTTGCTAATGGCTTTTCTGCTTGGTATTTCTGGTCAAAGAAGATGAGGAAGGTGTCACCTCAGGTCACAAACTACAAAATGGTGGGTGTCACCAAAAGAAATAATTGAAATCTACTTGAAAATACAGAATAAAAACAATGGATCGGGGGCCAGAAAGATGGCTAAGCATATAAAGAAGCTTGCTGCCTAGTTCAATTTTAGCTCAATTTCCAGAATATATATAGTAGAAGGATAAAACCAACTGCTACAAATGGTGCTTTGACCCTACACATCCTTAAACATACACACACAAAAACAAATGTACAAAAGAATATGGTCAGACAGTACACTTTCTGACACTGGAGGCTTTGCAGCACCCAACATTTGGACAGTATGACTCAGAACTACTCCCGTTTCTGTGCTCACAGTGAGGTGATGACTTGCTGGGGTTTCTAGGGGTGTTTAGGAGGGGGTCATCATGTCTTTCTCTTTCACTAAAAGAAAAAAAGAATATTAAGAGGTGTAGGCCGTTTGGATTCACCTGCTTGATTATGAGCCACACTGTTGAATAGTCTCACAGCACATCAGCAAAGGAAGCCAAGAGTATAGGTGTGTCTGTTCCGCAGGTGCCAAAGTGGACCAGGCTGAACATATTTTGCCACCTGAATGAGCAGCTTCACTGCCAAACTGGCTTTAGAAGACACAGCCAAGACCAATGGGCAGAAGCTGCTACAAGTCCTTTCCAACACATAATTTGAAAATGGCTTCTAAAAATTGAGAATCCAACCATGATACAGACTGTGAGAGATGAGTTTTTCAAATTGGTGGCCTCTCCAAGCAGGGCTTAGGTGGGCAGCACTCAGGCAAGCTTAGTGGGGGACTCATATTCTACAGCATCCCCTGGTGATCACTGAGAACCTCTCAGAGCTGGAATCCCAGGAACTGAAAAACATGGTGGCAGGCCTCAAAGAACCATAAGTTTATGAACCTACCCATTTCTGGTAAGTAAAATCCTAGAGTTAAGTCTTTAACTGGGAGGAAACGGAGGAATGTAGACATGGCTTCATGCACGCAGAGGAGAGCTGATTCCATAGAATGGAATTCACCACCACACCAATCACAGTTGAGATTGAGCACAATTGAGCTAATCTTCTTGTCAGAACTGTGCATGCTCCCCTATTGCTTTACCCAGGATCTTTCAGGTGTTACAAAGGCTTTGGGATTCCTTGGCTCCCCTTTGGCCACTGAATTGGCCTTTCTCTTCTTAGACTCTATTGCACACATTGCTAGCACCATCATGCTCGACTTATTTTGTGTGTGTTCACTGTTTCAGCAAGTAGATAAAGCTTTCAAAGCTAAATCCAGGATGTAGCTTCTGTATCCAGAGCCTCGACAGAGCCAGGTTGTACATGAATAGACAAAAGATATATATACAAAATGGGTAGAAAGTTTGAGTACTAAGAACTGTTGCTCCATGGAGACTGTGTTTATTTAACATTCATGGGGCCCTGGGTTCCATCCCCAGCACTGAAAAAAAGAAATTGCATTAAAAATCAATTATTGCAAGCCCTTGAGTGGGTTAAGTAGAGTAAGTAACTTGCTCTTGGCCCTGAGAATCTGTGTTCGGCCTCCAGGAGGATCTCCATGGCAGAAGAACTGACTCCTGCAAGATGTCCTCTGACTTCCTCATGAGCACACATGGAATAAGTAAATAGAGGCTGAGGAGATGTCAGCTGGTAGAGCGCTGGCTGCTCTCCCAGAGGACCTCAGTTCAGTCCCCAGCACCCATGTGCCCACTGAGTACAGTTCCAGGGGATCCAATGCCCTCTTCTGGCCTCCGTGGGCACCTGCACACAAATGGTGAACAGACCTACTTATAAGCAAAACTACCCATACACAGAAATTAAAGTTGAAAAAAATAAATAAATGTAGTAGTAAAAGCAATAATAATTGTCACTGCTTAGATGGCTCAGAGGGTAAAGGTACCTGCCACCAAGCCTGAAGACATGAATCCGTCCGTGAGACCCACATGGTAGAAGAAGAAAATTAACTCCTTCAAGATGTCTTATGTCCTCCACACATATGCCTGGTAGCCCTCATAAATAAACTGTAATTTAAAAACACATGAATAGCTCCTTCTTGGTGCAAAGGAACCTCAAAGACATGTGGGCAGTACAGAGAAATGGTCGGTGCTGGAGGAATGTGACTGCTTGCCGTGTTACTAAATTGAATCAGTCACTTTGGTGTAGCTGTATCTAATTTCCCAATAGAGCAACTTGAAGGAGTCAAGCTGCATCTGGCTCACAGTTGCAGAGGGTTCAGTCCGTGGTGGCTTGACGCATGCTTTTGGCAGCACACCACAGAGACAGTGGGATGTGCAGGAAGTAGAGGCAAGGGGGAGCTTGAGGACCAGGCATAACTTCAAGTCATAGACCAACGACCTCCTTCTTCTAACATCCCCCAAAAAGTGATAGACCAAAGACCTCCTTCTTCTAACATCCCCCAAAAAGTGATAGACCAAAGACCTCCT
>NW_004949138.1:920439-925802 GCF_000317375.1 Microtus ochrogaster | reverse complement strand
CTTCTAACATCCCCCAAAAAGTGATAGACCAAAGACCTCCTTCTTCTAACATCCCCCAAAAAGTGATAGACCAAAGACATCCTTTTTCTAACATTCCCCTAAAAGTGATAGACCAAAGACCTTCTTTTCTTTATACCCCCCAAAAGTCATAGACCAAAGACCTCCTCCTTCTAACATCCCCCCAAGAAGTCATAGATCAAAGACCTCCTTCTTCTAACATCCCCCCAAAAAGACATAGACCAAAGACCTCCTTCTTCTAATGTGGTTCCCCAAAAGTCATAGACCAAAGACCTTCTTCTAACATCCCCTCAAAAAGTCATAGACCAAAGACCTCCTCCTTTTAACACCCCCCTCCGAATTCATAGACCAAAGACCTCCTCCTTTTAACACCCCCCCCCAGAATTCATAGACCAAAGACCTCCTTCTTCCAACATGGCCTAACCTGAAAAGCTTCCACACCAGCACCACCAGGTGGGCACAAAGAAGAGCAAATAAATGAAAAGTTAAAAATAACAACTCGCTGTGGTGGCAAACACAGTTAATCCTGGCACAGTGGGGGCAGAAGCAGACAGATCTCTGTGAATTTGAGGCCAGCCTAGTTTACATAGGATGTCTAAATAATGAGACTGACTCAAACAGACCTGCAAAAAAGGAAAAATTAAAAATAACAAATGAATCAAACCACAACACATGTTAGCTAACATTTGAAATTTTATATATTCATAAATTAATATTAGGCACATGACTTTGGTCGTATGCATTTAACATTAAATGTTTTATTGGTTAACTTAAGTTTAAAAAAAACAGAAATCACCCTTATAGTATTAGTTTTCTCTATCATTTTTTGGTTATTGTTTCCTGATTGATTTAGGTATACAAATTGATTCAAAGCTCTCTCCACATTACGTAAGCATGAGTAACTCTATAGCTTGGGCTAAACCATACTGTCTTCCTGGAAAAGGCTGGCCACTCACAGTGTGAGCTGCCTTCAGGATGGTGTGTCTCAGTGTGCCTCACATCTACAAATGACATCCACAGTATACTGTCCCTGAAGTCCGCTCACACTCACAGGAACAGCATCCTCAGTTCATACATGGAGGAAAACAAACATTGACAGTTAATTGTTACTGCACCTTAGGCTGTAGAGAAATGCTCTGTTTCTTTAAATGCATCTCAAAGCACTAAGAATGTTTACAAACCCAACGATTTGTGATAACGGAAAAGAGAGACAAGTAGAGGCCAACGAGATGGCTCAGTGGGTAAAAGTGCTAGCTTGCTGCCAGTCCCAACAATCTGAGTTTGGTTCCAAAGGGTTTGGTAAAAAGAGGAAACAGACTACTGTAGAGCTGTCCCCTGATGTTCACAACACATGCACATACACCTGTGTATAGAATATATTCTGTATAGAATAAATATACACACACACACACTCACACACACACACACTCTCACTCCCACACATACACAGACACACACTCATACACACATACATACACAGACACATTTACACACAGACACATTTACACACAGACACACACTCCACACAGACACACACTCATACACACATACATACACAGACACATTTACACACAGACACATTTACACACAGACACATTTACACACAGACACACACTCACACACAGACACACACTCCACACAGACACACCTCACACTCACACACATATATACACAGACACACTCACACACAGATACACACACACAGACACATGCTCATACACACATACACACACAGACACACTTACACAAAGACACACTCACACACGGACACACACAGAGACACACACACAGAGACACACTCACAGAGTCACTCACACACACTCATACACAGACACACTCGCACACACTTGTTAGGGAGTTGTCACATTTTCCCAAGGATGTCTGAGTCGAAAGCACCGTCAGTAATGTCAGAGCAGGTTCCGTCCCATTTCAGACGGGTGCGGACTTTCCCCAGTGACACAGTTGACTGGGCATCTAAAGAGGAAGCGTCTTTCTCTGTGACACACAGAAGGAAAGTGCAGAGCCGCCATTCCAGCCCAGTAGTGGGGTTTTACATCTCCATCAGAGGGCCAGGCTCCCACAAAGCTCAGGAGTACTTGATTGGTTTGCCCAAGGCTGATGAGAAAAGCTGAACAAGCAACTCAGTGTTCATGTGCGATGGGCAGCATTTGATAACTGACATTATTTTTACAGCGGTTCCCGAGTGCTCCAGCATCCTTTAGGATGGCCCAGGTGAGTTCAATGTGACACGCCACAGAGGGATCTATTTTTCTTGTCCATTTCCACCCTAGCAGTTCACTTTGCTTCCTCACTGAGCCCTGAGCTCCCTTTGTAATGGAAATGGTTCTTGCTTTGCTGGGTTGGGAAACTGTTCTCATCTTGGTCTGATACCCTCATACCTTCTGTTGCTAAGGTATGTTATTCAAATACAAGGCTTGTGCAAGCCTTGCTAGATGGATTCTGCAGATCCAGGGCAGGCCTGAGATACATACTGGATGTACTCGCAATATCCATCCCAACCCACAGGGAATCCTGGGTCTGGGCTGGACATTTAGAGAATGAACCCTAAGTACTGCCCGTTCCATCTTACAATTAAAGTGGAAAGTAATTATTTTTCCAAAATATAGTTGAGCTAAAATTATTGTATTTTCTCATAAGACTAAGGGGCGCAGAACTACTGCAACCACATTTATTTTAAACACTCTTGCCTCCCCTCCACAGAGAACAAAGCTGGCCATTTGATGAGGTACCATCAGATGCATCTCAAACCTCAGTGAATCCAAGGATTAATTCTATGTGACATTTCTGGTGGTGTGCTACATTTTTGCAAAAATAAAATCCCTTTGATTAAAATTTCACACCTAACTGAGGCCCATGAAACTGATTACCTGGTCCAGTCTGAGCCCAGCATTTGGCAAAAGGTTTACAAACCTCAGAACAACTTGAGGGGAACTTGGCCTAGGCTTCAAGTCAGAGGAAGCATTCAAAGCCCAAGGCGTTTGCCAGGTGGCCTGTTCCCGGCCTGGTGTCAGCAGCTCTAAATTAGGCACACACTCTTTAAACCAGCCATGAAAATGATTGGCCTGAATGGCCAAAGCCCACAGGAAAGACGAGCCGGTTGGCAATGTCCAAGGCTGGGGACATGGTAGGAGTTCCGCTTTGTGCTCTCTGTGACGCTCCCTAGGGTCAGGGGAAGAAAGCAAAGTTTATCCTCTGGAGGCCGACCTTCAGTTCCAATGGCAATGAAAGAAACAGCAGGAAGTGCAATGCCCAGATTGCAAAGGCTGGTATTAGGGAGTAGAGGCAGGGGCACTCTTCAGGCCAGTGCTGTTACCAAGCCCTTAGTGAAGCCTGGGCTGAGCATCAGCTCCGCTAACACCCACTGCTTAAATGGGGCCTTAGGGGCACATTTGCAACTCTGAGATAAGATTTTGTGTCAGAAGTTCAGCCCACTGGACAGCATAAAACCCTGTGAGATGCTGCCTGGGTCATCCCAGCAGTCCGTGTATCCAGTGTTTTTGTCTTTAATGACACTATGTAGCCGAGGCCCCAGTGTGGCCTCTTCTTCCGAAGGTTAGCGCTATGTATCTGAAAGAGTGGTGTGCATAGGTTTAAACCTTTCTCAGACTCGCTGATATTTTTTTCAACATGCTTATGCAATCTATATGCTGTATAAGATAGTGTTTTCTCATGTTTATTCCTGAACACTTGCTGGTTTCAAGGAGTTTCATCAGTTACCTAATTGCTGGAGTTGGGGAACAAGTCCTATGATCACCTCTTTTGATTAGATAGACTTCAATCAGATCCATGCCAAACTCTGCTGGCAATGTGTCAAGATTGGAAAGTAGAAGGCTGTGACGAAGCTCAGAAACGGCCCGGGGAGACACATGAGGTTTGGAGAAAATGGACAGATAGGAATTATAGAATAGCCTCACAATCACAGAAAAGCACTGTGCAGCCTCTAAGTAAAAACTGTAATTTCTGAGACCTTCATTGAGAGATCCTTAGCAGAAATGGTATTGAGAGGAAAGTAATGAGAGGAAGAAACACGGATACAGAAACCTCACAAAGGGGAAAAAAAATCTAGAATTTAGCAAAGTCACTTACAGGGAAGGGTCACTTGAAAATGGTGGGAAGCTCTGATCTGAAGAGACAAAGACACAGAACTGTGTGGAGTACCAAGGGTCAAGGCCAGATCTGTTCTAAGAACAGACTTTAGATGCCACAACAAGCCACTGACAGGGTCCTCGTCAGATAGGGCCACATTTGGCCACCTGACAGATGTGTGGAGGTATGACCCATAAAGTCCCAGAAAGAAACAGAAGGGGAAAAGGAAAGACTGATGACTTTAAAATTAGAAAAACTAAATTTGGACTTATTATGCCCAAGAGGAATATAGCCTGATGCACAATTTATGCAAATTGATAAAGCTGATTACAGAAATTAGCCAAGGCTTTTTTTTCCCTCTGGTCAATAAGTCTCCTCTGCCTCCCCGGTTTTTTAAAGCCAGTCCATTACTGTTGGCATTTACAACAAACTTTCTTCCTGGTGCAGCTAGCAATTATTTGAAAAAAAAAAGAAAAAAAAGAAAGAAAGAAACCTCAGTGGACTGTTTCCTATTTTGGGCTCTAGGTTCGAATTTACAGAACACCGGAAGAACAGGGCAAAGGAGAGCAGCTGGCTCCAGAGGAGGAGACAGTTAACACTGCCCCAGGCACTGCTCAGCAGATTTTCCTTCCCCGCACACTCCCCCAAACCTCACTCACGGTTGTTAGAATAAAACACATATTGGTGAACTATGTTTAATACAAATTTCAGCCAATCCTCGGGGCATCCCAAGGAGAAAGGTCGATGATCATCCTTTGAATGTGCGAAGCCAAGTATTAGCGCAATTCAGCAACGTTTCCGTGTCAGTCACTTTCATCCCCGCTGTGAAATACCACCACGTCTCAAAGGGTCCATAATCTCAGTGCGTCACCTGGGGACCAGGTGCTCAAGCTCGAGGCTCTGGGAGACAGCTTGCAGCAGGACACGTGGCAAGGTCAAAGGGCCATAGGCAATGGGAGCTGATCTCAAAGCCAAGCCTGCCCTTCTCGGTCACAGAGGATTTTCAGCCGCCCACTCTGAGTGGAAGGAGGTACACAGCGTGGACCTCACGGGCCAGGCTGTTCATTGGGGCGCTCTGTTTTAGAGTAAAT
This sequence comes from Microtus ochrogaster, assembly GCF_000317375.1. Classification (NCBI taxonomy): domain Eukaryota; kingdom Metazoa; phylum Chordata; class Mammalia; order Rodentia; family Cricetidae; genus Microtus; species Microtus ochrogaster. The sequence continues at coordinate 920,586 of NW_004949138.1, read as the reverse complement.
GTTTCCTGCCTGCAGGGTGCAGGTTTCCTGTAGGAAATGCAGTATGATGTGGGTTCTGTAGCCAAAGCAACACTGATCTTAACAATAAAATCAGTATCTCAAGATGACATATCATCTTACACCTGTCAGAATGGCTAAAATCAAAAA
>NW_004949138.1:916465-918649 GCF_000317375.1 Microtus ochrogaster | reverse complement strand
TTGTAGACCAGGCTGGTCTCGAACTCACAGAGATCCGCCTGCCTCTGCCTCCCAAGTGCTGGGATTAAAGGCATGCGCCACCACCGCCCGGCTTAAACCATTAATTATTAACATATTCTTAGTAAGAGGCAAAACCCAGGAGTTATCTAAGCCAGCAATCACCTTGCAAAGTAGCAGCTGCTGGTTCCAGTCACTCCCGAGGCCGCATAATGAATCCCTGCGTGTTCTTCTCTCCAGTCATTCTCGGTGGAGGAAGTGGTGTTCAGGAGGGTCACATGACTGGCCCTCTAGAACATGTGTAGGGCATAGTTGAGCTCACGCTCCACTACTTCATACTGCAGCTGTCACCTCAAGCTTCCTTCAGCCCATGGTGGCCTCTGACCCTTCCTCTCTGCTTCTTTAGTGCTAGTGAGAATCCAGGAAGGCAGAGCCAAGCATAAAGGCATCAGAAATCTCTTTGTCAACCACCTTATTTCTACAAACAGAATCATGCCCCTGGGGCCCTGAGCAATGCAAGCTCCTAATCCAAAAGCCTTTGTGTCCCAATGACTTGCTTCATTCAACTCTTTCTCCTGGACTCAGGGCATTTTCTTTGGTGAAGCATATAACTTTCTCAGAATGAAAGAGATGAAGTAATAAAGAAAGTCAATTTAGTTTTTCCTCTCTAAACAGCTATGTGGCAGCTGTGAGCTTTGATTGTGCAAAAGTGCCTCTCTGTGCCATGCCAAAGGACACAGAGAACAACCATCTGTGGGGTAGGCTAGCATCACCACCCAGGCACACATCTGACATTTCCCGTTTGGTGACACATGGGTGACGATCTCAGCGGTGCAGGGGAGAAAGTCAACATAGAGGTTACCAAGTAGATAAAATGCCACGTGTTTTGGCAAGACATTTAAATAAGACGAACTTGGGGCCAGAGATATGGCCCAGTGGTTAGAGCCTGATCATCGGGCCCCACAGCGTGGACAAAGAGAACCAACTGCTGAAAGTTACCTCTGACCTCCACCACACACATAGTGTATTAATAAATGTAATAAAATTTATTTTAAAACAAAGTTTATTGTGCTTGGATCTTAGAAGGCTATATTCCACTGACCGTTCTCAGGTCATTTACTGACTTTTTTTTTCTCCAAGAAAAGGTTTTACTATGTAGACCAAGTTGGCTTCAAACTACAGGGATACTCCTGCCTCTGCCTCCTGTGTGCTGGGATTAAAGATATGTGCCACCATGCCCATCAATAAAGCATTTTTAAAACCCAACTGGCAATTGGAAACTACATATTGTTTCTCACCGTTACTGCTCTTCACAGTGACGAATTGTCATAAGAATCGAACGTGACCTTTTAAAATCAGAGAATTGGTGAAGCCGTCTAAGGCCATGGATGTGAAAGGTGAAGAGGACCAGGGAAAAAGGATGGTGTCTCTGACTAACAGAGGCAAGAAGAAAGTCCAAAGCTTGAGGAGACTGGCTCTCCATGCAGAGGGAAGAGCTGAAACAAAAGAGGGTAGCCATTACTGCGGCATAAATTACAGCTTTGGGGTGGAAGTGAGAACAGCCACATGCTGACACTCTCGGGACGCGGCTTTCCTTCCTTCCTCTCACGCACTGCATGGGTACAGTGCAGCATCAGTAGACAGAGTCACAGTGACAGAACTGGAAGAGCTCAGAGAGCAGTGAACAGTGTGAGGGCTGTGGGTTCCAAATCATACAGAACAACAGGCCACCAGTCCACTCGCCTGAGCTCTGAGTGGGTACAGAAAAACATGACTTCCAGATGTCACCAAGTGAAAAGACCCGCAAAGGGGAAGTCTGCCTCTCATGCAACGGAAACCATCTTGGTCTTTTTCATATCTTGCACAGGTCTGAAGATGTCAACGTAAGTCCTATTGAAGAGTGTGTCCTACCAATGTTCAGAGACAAACTTGGGAAAACCTGCCGGGAAACCATAGTAGTTCAAGGTTTCCACTGGGTTTTCAGAAGCGGATGTACAGAAACACAATGTCGGAGTGTGACTGGACGTGGACATCGGTTGTTTTCCTTTACCTGGGACTTCTCCACACAGGCAGTCCCACTGAAACCAAGAGTTCAAGGGTCAGTGAAAAATTGTGTCTCCAAAGTAAGTGGAAAGCAGAGAGGGGACAGTGATGCCTATTTCTCCCATACACATGCACCCACATTCA
>NW_004949138.1:912374-915760 GCF_000317375.1 Microtus ochrogaster | reverse complement strand
CCCACACACATGCACTCACATTCAGAGAGAGAGGAGCCTCTATAACCTACTTCTCGCCTACACACACATGCTGTGTGACATGGAGAGAGAGAGGAGACAGAGAGAGAGCGCTTTACTAGCTGAGGTCTTAGATTAGGCAACCCCTAGGCAGCTCATTCTGGGACAGAAGCTCCTGGACAAAACACCTGAGCTGAGTTGAGTCCAGAACAGACCAACAAAACCACCATGTTAACCCATAGATTCAGGAAAAAACCAGGTTGTTGTCAGCCACCAGGGTTAGGGTGATTTATTCCATACTACTAGCAGACAGATGTAGTTAATGACTACAGATTTCTTTATAAATGTGTTTTATCTATCCCCAGAAAATATATTGGATGGCGTGTCTGTACTAATAGAAGAAGGGAAGACTTAAAAATGGGTAACTCCAAAACTCGAGAGGAATGGACCCCCATGCAGAGAAAAGAGCCAAAATAAAAGAAGGAATATATTACCATAGCACAAAAGGCAGCTCTGGGGAGGTGCCCACTCCACCTCAAGTGTGGAAGCGTCTCAAATATTTTGTTGGCTAATGAATAATCCAGCATTTTGTCTCTTTGCCATGCTTCTCTGCTGAGGAAATGGATTTTGGTTTTGTTCTGTTTTATTTTTTCAAGACAGGGTTTCTCTGGCAATGGATATTTTTATAGAGCAATAATATCATCAGCAAAAAAAATGATATCATTCAGGCTTCTGAAATGGTTACAGGTGAAATTCATATGCACACATATATTTCCTTGTTGGGGGCTACCAACAGAAAAGACATGCTTAGTCTCCATTTAATATGAAGCTAGGCATTATGTCTGGTCTGGGTTGAAGCTTCTAGTGGTGAGAAGGGATATGTACCAATTCCTCAGTACAGATAGCTCACTGACACGGACAGGCATTGCATGGAGTCTGATTATAAACCATCTTGTTGATCTCTTCTGTATACTCAAATCCACAGGGAAATGGAGGAACATCCAGGAGAGTAACAGGTGTTGATGTAATTAATAACCACAAAAGTGGCTGGAAGACAAGTGTGGACTTTTCCTCCAATAGACTGTGCTATGAGGCAGAGACCCTGGGCAGACATCAGGTGAGTCTGCTTCCTAAACAGCCTTTGGTGTGTATCCAACCCCATGTGGTCGGCTCATCCAGCTGTTAAATGCACACTGGGTAAACATCTCCATGTGTAAGTATTGAGGAAGATAAGGTACAAATTACAGGTAGAATAAAAACTTCTACAATTTAGAGAAAATATAAGAGAATTTGTTAGAATGTGTCTTAATGAGCTATTGCTCATCAAGTCCTCCTGGCTCCAACCCCCAGCACAACATGCAAATCTGGCACAGTGCCTGCTTCTTGGGGACGTGGAGGCAGGAGGATCAGAAGTTCAAGCTCACCTTCAGCTACATGCTAGTTATAGAACAACCTGAGACACAAAATGTCTTATTCAATTTTTTTTAATTAAAGTGAAAAATTCATAAAGCATAAAACAAGATTTGTTATTGTGGGTTATGGTCTATGTTCCAAAACTTAATGCTCTAGAAGGCTGGTTCTTGGAGCAAAAGGCAGTAAGGAAGTTCCGGAACGTGCCCTGAGGTCACAGGAGACTGTCCTTAGCGGGCAGTACGCAGTTCACATGGACCCCAGAGTTAGCTTGTGTGAAGGAGTTGTTATATGAAGGGCAAGCCCAGCCCACTCAGTGTTCGTTTTCCTGTCTGTCACTGAGAACTCTTCCATGCGCTCTTGTCTCTGTGAAACTAGCCACCAGGCTACAGTCAGAGTCACACCGATGCAGGTGCCGTGCAGATCAACACCGCGATGGCACTCAGCCTCAGGGATTTTGCTCCAGTAATGATAAAACACTAATTCAAGATTTATACATCTGCCTGCATTGTAATTGTGAATTCTATTTAGTACAAATGATCATATACAAACTAACTAAAGAAAAGCAATGTAATACACACCTATACATGCCTATAAAAGGACACATATACACAAATTCACAGAGAAAATATATAGATAGATAGGAAAGGAATTGTTGCTTGCAATATACAAAGGATTCACTATAAATCAATTTTTCAAAAGCCAAACACAGCAAGAAAATATGTAGAAACTATTAGCAGGCTGTTTAGAAGGAAACTAGAGATAGTGAGGCACACAGAATGAAGTCTCCACTTTACTCCTGGGCTGGTAATATTTTCTAGTGTATACTTACAGTTGTGTGTGGATGTGTGTATAGTGTATGAACATGTGTATGATGCGGGACGTGTGAGTGTGTCACAACTCAAATATGGAAATTGGACGCTGAGTGTGAACTCACTTTCCCCTCCACTTTGCATGCATGGAGGAAATCAAGCTCAGGTCAGCGGCGTGTCTAGCAGCACGTTTACTGGCTGAGTCATTGTTACTCCATGGTGGGACGAATTTTAAGTCTGGCATTATGAGATTCTGAGTAGATCCCCCCAAAATGTACAAACTATCCTAGATCTTCACAAGATACATGAATTTGTCACTTTGCTGAGAAGGAGTCTAAGGGCTGGAGAGTTGGTTCAGCTGCAGTTAAACTCTGTTGATGCTTCTGCAGAGCACGGGGGCTAGGTTCCCAGCACCCATGTCAAACAACAGCCACCAATTCCAGCTCAAGGGAATCCAGTGTTTTCTTCTGGACTCCAAGCTCCGAGTTTACCTGCTCTCATGTGCGCGCGCGCACACACACACACACACACACACACTCATGCACATGCACACCCCCACATTCACATCTCCCACTTGCGCATGTGCACACACACACACGTACACACACACACTCATGCACATGCACACCCCCACATTCACATCTCCCACATGCGCGTGCACACACACACACACACACAGCACATGCACACACACACACTCATGCACATGCACACCCCCACATTCACATCTCCCACATGCACGTGTGCACACACACAATGCATAATTATAAGTAAATCTTCAAAACAAAGAGTAGCCTAGTACTGATCAACACAATCCAGCAGCTGCACCTATAGGTATGTCTCCTAAAGAAAAAAAAAAGCACTAGAAATAGAAAGGGGTAAAATGTGCCCACCAGTGAAAGCATGACCCAAATAAGTTGGCATGTGTGACTATATAAGCACAATGTGGCCATTACAACAAAACAACTTCCATTGTTTTTGTGAATATCATGAAAATTTTGAAAAATATACTATGGATTAAACAAAATGCAGGCTCATGAATAAAAAATATCATATAATATGAAAAGCACACACATGTCCAATTTAAATATAACACTTGTACATGAATAATAAAAGATTCATTATTGAGGTTGCCCTTAAAAATAAAGAAGAAATGTCTAATATAAA
>NW_004949138.1:898991-909589 GCF_000317375.1 Microtus ochrogaster | reverse complement strand
AGAGAGAGAGAGAGAGAGAGAGAGAGAGAGAGAGAGAGAGGACCGGCAATATGTACAGATGTTAAGCACTGCTCTTTTCCTTCTGTGGAAAACATTAAGAAGTTGTTATTTACTGCTTGCTTTAGAAGGGTTTAAATTATTTATCCCTCAGTAGTTCTGATTCCTATTCATCCAGCCCCAGCCTTTTTCTTAGCCTCTCCCACTCATCCCTTACCACCTACCTTAGTAAAAGAACCCCAGGAGCCCCCCAGGCTGTCCCTAAGGGAGCAGAAGGCAGCCCCAAGTCTGCCTAGAAGCCTGTGGGTGTCTTTCCTGAACTGGAGCAAGGCACCCCACTTTCTCTAAGAGACTCCTGTGATTCCCAGATGGAAGAATGGGTTCTTCATTCTGCGTATCCAACAGTGAATCTTGCTTTTTTGCTAAAAATGAATGTGTGCAGACAGGATGAGAGAATTTTTAATTCAGTATTACTTAAGCAGAAAATATATGTCTTCCCATCTTTCCTCCTGTAAGTAGCTTTTTTATTTTTACTAATTAAACAATTGTTTCCTTTGGAGAGGCAGAAAAAACACACTGAGAGTACTTTCCGCCTCGGGCCCCAAGATGCCCCAGATAGAGCAGGCCAGTACCGTCTTGTTAATGGACTTTCTTGCTGTCTGTCGCAAATGGTCTGAGCAGTTACACGCTCCAGCTCTTCGGGTCTGTTTCCCCTCCTCCCTCAGCCGTTCCAACGGTCTGGGCTTCTTCCTGCCTCACATCTGCACCATTAGCCCCAGAAAGGTGGGCAAGGGGCCCAGTGGCCACAGACCCTCTTCCGCCGACTGGCAGCGCGTCAGCAATCCCGCAGCCGCATCGCAGACTTGAGTGATATTCGGCCTTCAAATCTGGTTAGCTTATTTTAGCCAACTGTACTAGCCACAAAAATTAAGTCAATTACTGATTGCTTTAGGAGAGTTTCATCTAGCAGTTCATTCTGCTCAGAAATTTTGTTTCCCGTATGTTGCCGAGATTCCATTTTTATTTTTGTAAACGTGTTCGAAGGCTCAGATAAAGAGACGTATAAGCATACAAATGCATCATTCTCACAGGTTGAGTGTGATTGCATCTGTCCAAGAGAGTATTGGTGTGTGCTAATAATTCAATGAGCTACACGCAGGATAGCAGGCAGAGAACTGTCCAGAGATGTCACTGTGCCTACAGTCCTGGGAGCCAATGGAAGCTGCTGGACCCGCTAAAGCTAGTTCTGCTGGTTTTCTCTGGTGAATTTTGAAAGGAAAAAGGGCAGGAGGGAGGGGGGAACGAAGGAAGAATGAAGAGAGAGAAGGGGGTGGTGTAAACAACAACAAAAGCACACCTAAGTGCCTCTCAAATGCGAAAGATTTCGGTTTAATTTTGTGTAAGTGTTCTGTGCTATCAGTTGCTGCTTGAATTAAATGAAAAGCAATTTCGGTGGTAAACTGAGCCCTTAAATGTAAGAAATAATTTCCCTTTCTTCCTCCTTCTCCGCTCCAACCCTAAATTACAGCAGCCTGAGTGCGGAGGTGGGGCTGGAGTCGGCTTTCACAGCGCCACCTTCTCAGCAGCAGCACTGAGTCCTGGACCGCCTGGGAGCCCGCTCCTCCATTCTTAAAAACCAACCCGAAGGAGTGTTGAAGCTGTGTGGACCTTATACTATTTCTTTGTTGGCAGTTTTATTCTTCTCAACTTAAAAAAAAATGTGCGTTGAGATGCCTTCTCTTGTGGTCATTCTTCCCTTTGCTGTTTTTTTTCTTACCAAAAAGAAGAAAACAAAAAGGAAATAAAAATCTTAGCAACTTTACATTGCACATGGAAAATAAGAAAGACCCTATGAGTAAATTAATTTTATCAATGATCCTCAATTCTCCCCGTCTACTCAATAGTTTCAGCAACATCTGTGACCAAATCTATTTGAAAAATATTTTTAAGACAAAAGAGAATAGACTATCTTATAGTCCCAATTATTCCTTTGGAGATAATGGAAGTAACAGCGAGGAGTGAAATTCAATATAAAGATTATATATATATTTTACATGTGCATGTTTTAGAAAATTGCTATCAGTCAGAAAATCACTCGCTAATGCTCATATAAAGTCACCGTTCTAAAGAATTCATCAACAGACATTCTCTGCAAATCTCTTTGTGAATGTGTGTGTGTGTGTATGTGTGCGCGTGTGCATGTATGAGTGTATGTGTGTATGTGAGTGTGTGTGTGGTCTATGAATGTTCACATGTATGTGGGAACATAGATGAGAAGACCAGGGGTTGATGTCAGGTGTCTGCCTCCATTGTCCGCACCTTAGACACTGAGGCAGTGTCTCTCTGAACCCCGTGTTGACTGATTCAGTTGGCCAGCTTGCTCTGGGGAGCCCCTTTTGTGTCAGAGGATTACAGGTGAGTCACAGTGCCTTCCCAGCCACGGTGCTGGGTTCTGGAGACATGAACTCGGACTGCATGCTGACAGGACAAGTCTTTACTGGCCGAGACATCTCCCCAGCCTGCAAAGCATCTTTCACTTGTAGACTATGCCATGAAAGCTGGGTAGCGAATGCTACCGAAAACAGTTCAGAGCATGATCATCAGTTCTCTGTGAGAGCTGGAGGGGCAGAGAACGGACAAACAGCACTCTACACAAGAGCTCCCCCGTATCAAAGGCAAGGAGAGTGAGCATTCAGGAATGACGGGGTTGTACCTATTTCATCCCAGCATCGCCTCCCTCCTTTTCTCTTGTTCACTTGCCTTCTGCACCAACATCGTTTGTAAGTCTGTAATCTCCGGAGCCCATTGTCCCTGTACGTCTTTGCTCTCATAGTCTAAGTCGCCATTTCTCATGATCTGTAGGTCAGGATGCTCTCGTCATAGGCAGAGGCTCCTCCAGTTACACAACTCATTTCTCATGATCTGGTGGTCAGGATGGTCTCATCATAGGCAGAGGCTCCTCAGTTACACAACTCATTTCTCATGATCTGGTGGTCAGGATGGTCTCGTCATAGGCAGAGGCTCATCCAGTTGCACAACTCAAGGAGAGTTATGGTTTTCCCAAAGAGAATTCACATGGAAAAGTGATTTCAGCAGCTAAGAGTTTACTGTAAACAAGCAAGGAAACAGAACACATTCTTTGTGTGTGATGTGTATATGCAGGAGAGGGTACACACGTGCCATGGCATATGTGTGGCATGCAGATGACAACCTTTAGTACCAGGCCTTGCCTTCTACCTTGTTTGCAACAGAATCTCTTGTTTGCTGTAGCATATGCCAAGCCAGCTGGCCTGCAAGCTTCCGGGAATTCTGTGCCTGCCCCCATCTCATCACAGGAGAGTTGAGGTTTTAGAAGAATGTGTCTGGCTTTGTAGGAGTTCTGGGGATTCGATCTCAGATCCTAATATATGTGTGTCAAGTACTTTATTCACTGAATCTTCTACCCAGGCCCCAAGAATACACTATTTAGAAAGAGTAGGCCAAGCCAAGGAACAATGCATATCCTAGCAGACAAGGGCTTATATAGTTCCATGTTGTCCCCTTCCTGAACTTTTCTCGGATACTTCTAAGAAAGGATGTGCTTTGCCCAAAAGTCCACTTAGCCCAGCTTGCTATGCGTAGATGTACGAGATGCAGTAATGTGTCTAGGAGTTTAGGACCCCAGATGCCTGTATCTCGTTTTCTAGAAAAGAAAAACCAACACTGACTACTATAAAGAAAATTTCTGTCAGTGTGGAGCAAGAAGATGCTTTAAGCCACTTAAAAACACAGTGAAAATAGACCCTGGTGGGAAACAGTCACAGAAGGGAAGAGCACTTCGGTGCCCATGCGCTTCTCAACCCAGGGCTGAGGCATTTGCGCCTCTGATAGCCACCTGGACCATCAGTGCTCTTCGTTTTGGTAACTTTACCTGCTCACCCAGGTGCCACATGTGACCCAGACAGTCCTGCCTGTTACCACACTCACTTTCACTTCACAGTGGCAAGCTGAGGCCTCCGTGGTGGCATTGTTGAACTGGGATTCTAGCAGAACAAGGCCCAAAGCTAGCACTTCCAAAAAACTCTTTCATGGCAAAAGCTGTACCTTTTTATGTCAAAGCTAGTTCTCTATGAAACACAAAACTGATCTTGAGCTTAAAACTTAAAAGCATGGAACAGCCTTTCGAGATGCCTTCACTTGGGCCGTGAATAAATACAGCACCCTTTATTCAGCAGTTCATGGGATTAGCAACTCCCGAGGGGTAGCAGCAGGGTGGCGCTGCCCAGGTGGCAGAGCTCCAACAGAGAGGGCTGTTCTGTGGCGCCAGGCTTGGCCTCTTCGTTCTGCTCTGTCAATGAAAGCTCGCTCCATAAATATGTACATAAACCCGAACTCTTTGTGGCGGGATTCTTATTCTCATGGGGATACTGTACTTCTTGAATCTACAGGAACCACATTTAAATGTGGATACAAATTTCTGAGTTCACAGTTTGCCTGAAGAATCCCTTTACTCCAGGGTGCTCTTGCATAGGGATAGAAGCTTAAATTCCGTCCTGATTTTCCTCGGTGTGGACATACACAGAAATAAGCCCTCTCCTCCCTTAGCTGCTGTTGGTCCTGGTGTGTGTTGTAGTAACAGAAAAGAAACATGAGATTGAGTATTACAGAGAAGGAGCTGAACTGTTAACATCCGTGCTGGGGCATTCTGTTGACTGGAGATCCAAACGGCGGACAGTCTAGACCCAGCAATCCTCGCATCCTTCTCACAGACGTGCACATTTCTGCAGTGCCTCAGATCCCCAGAAGGGAGTCAGTGCCTGCCCCTTAGTCCTCATTCTAAAGTGAGAGCGTGTCCTCAGTGTGGTACAAACAGGAAACGCACCCATGTTTTACGTAACGGGCTTTTCACTGCTGAAAGGGAAGAGGGCTGAAGGACACACAGATTTTAAGGTATATAGTAGAGTCACGGTAAATAAAACAGTATGATATTAAAAACAAAATAAATAAACAGATCAATGGACAGACTGGACAGCTGACAAACAGGCCCAAGTGAAACGATGCATAATTTGGAGGAATGTACTGTTGACCAGTGATGCCTGAACAAATGAGCCTGAGCGAAGAACCCGGAAGGACCCTCCAGAGCAGCAGGCACCTCCTGTGTATATAGAGGGAGACCAGCGCAGACCTTAACTAAATGCAAAGCAAATTTTATGACCTCTAGCAGAAAACACAGGAGTGAATGTTCGCTGTCTTGCCCAAGGCAAATATACGTGAAATACAAAACTAAAAGAAAAAAGTTGACTTCAATTAAGAAAATTGATAAATTGAACTTCTTCAGATTAAGTGGTTCTGATATTTGGAAGACACTGAGGGTCAAAAGCAGAGAAGAGGGAAGTTGGATAGGGATTAGTCAACGAAAACAAACTGCAGTTAATCAGAATAAATGAGTTCAAAAGATCTAATATTTGAACAGTATTACATTCTTTTATTTTTGGAAACTGATTTTCTACTTCTGTATCCCCTCTCGCCGTGAGTGTGTGTGTGTGTGTGTGTGTGTGTGTGTGTGTGTGTGTGTGCGTGCACAAATGTGTATACCAGTTTGTGTGCATAAAGGACAGAGGACATTCAAGTGTCTCTGTCACATTCAGTCTTGAGGTTGGCAGTTTGCAAGCTAGTGATCCTCCTGTCTCTGCCACCACAACATTACTGTTACAGGTGGACAAGATCATGTGCAGTTGTGTGGGTGCTGGGATCCCAATTCAGTCCTGGGGCTAAGAAATAAGCACTCTTAACCACTGTCCAGCCCCATGATATCATATTCTTGGAAACTATCCAGGAAGAAGATGCTACATATCTTTAACTTAAAATTAATACTTATGTGAGATGATGCATATGCTAACTTCCATACATGATAAATGAAATGATTTTTATTATTGTTTCTAATTCAAGTTATAAGTGAATAAGACAAGTTACAGATGCAGAGGAAATATTTGCAAATTGCAGATCTGATATGACTTACATTCATATTCTTTTTTAATTCTCAAAATTCAATAATAAGAAAACAACAACCTAATTCAAAACACAGGCAAAACATCTGCTGTGGTTGGATCTGAAATGCTGCCCACAGGCTCACAGTTAATGTCGATTCCCCAGCTGGCGGGGTTATACATGGAGGCCAGGGAGGCGTGGGGAGAGGAGTGCTAACCCAGTCCTGGTTCCCGGAACATTGCCTATGCTCTCGGGTCCCCTGGACGTGAACACCCTCTCCCTGTGCATCTCCATCAATGCACTCCCAGCACAGCGGACTGAAACGTATGAAACCCGGAGCCAAAATAAACTTTTCCTCCCTTGAGATTTGTTTTTCATGACAGTTATTTTGATCAAACTGGTTGAAAAAAATAACTACTGTAATAATAAAACAGGAACTTCATAAAAATTATAAGGATGGCAAGTTGACATGCCAAAATATTCAACCTCGTTAGTCCCTGGAGAAGCACAGGGAGGTGAGAAACTCTGAGGACTCATTGTTCACCTCCATGGAAGACAAACTCAGGAGGAAAGACAGACAGCAGCACTCATGAGCATTTTCAACCACTGGGACTTCCGGAGCCTGGGGCCAGAGTGCAAGGCTCTGAAACCACTGTGGAAAGAGTTTGGTCACTTCTTAGAAAGATAAACATATGCCCATTATTCTGCAGAACAGTCACACTCCTAAGTACTACCCCAGTGAAATAAACTTTATACTCATCCAAACTCATGTCCACAGATGTTTATAGCAACCTCATTCATAATCACCCCAAGCTGGAAGCAACCCAAATGTTCTTTATTGGAGTAGTGGATAAATGGATATACCCATATAATAGAATTCTGCATAATATCAAGGGATAAAGCATCCACAACTATACACAGCCCAAACAAACTTTAGACACCTTAGGGTAAGTGAAAATAGGCACTTTCAAAGGTCTACGTATATATGACAGTCTCTGTAAATAGCAAAGCTATAGGGATAGAGGGGCCAGTGACCTCCAGAAAGTAGGTGTGGTCACAAGGCAAAGGGGCTGCATGGGGCAACCTTTCAGAAGGGTGAAACTGGCGTTACAGTTATACAACATACGGCTAATCGAATGGCACAGTGTGGAACTGTACATATTATTCACATAAATTACACCACAACTGCAGTATAAAAATGAAGATGATTGCATTAATTATGGGGCACAACCTTGAGAGAGCATGTTTTCCTCTCCACCATCTTACATTATACCCTGAGATAAGGAGGTAGAATCCGGTGTTACAGCAGTAATAGAGGCCCTAGTCTCCGACAGCTTTGCAAACCACATAGTTCTATCTTAGTTACTCATCACCACAGCCTGAGCTAGGGACCAGGCTCCTGACGCTCACCAAGCTGCTGCAGGCATCTCAGCAAGTGACCAGGCCCTGCCTTCAGCTGTGCTGAAATCAAGGTTGCTGAGCGCTTCAAGTGAACACACAGCAATCAAGTGACCACACAGGCAGATGCTGCCAGAGAGGCAGGTTTTGATACACATCCCCTTAGAGCAATTTTCATAGCACTAGTAATCCCTGACAGCTACAGAACATTGATATCTGTACTTTACACACATTATTTCACTCCATCTTCATGGGTATTCTTGGAGATGGTGGAGAATACAATTAGCTAGCATACAGCAGAACCAATATCTGAGGCTCAGCTCCAAATCCAATTCTCATACCCAGAGAAAGAGAAGAAAGTCTATTTGGATTTTTTTTGTTTTATTTTGTTGTTGTTTGTTGTTAAACATGTTTAAGGCATTTTTGGGGGTGCCTGACACTGGTGCAGCCAGCTCTAGGGGCTCCCAGCCCTTGTAATTAATGTTATATAGATACATATGCATACTTGAGTGAGGACCACTCCCTGTTTGCCTCCTCTCTGGTCCTGCTCACGCTCACCCCCACCCCGTGAACCAGCCAAATGGTTCACCAGGCTGTGTTGCTAATATTTGCATAATAACTTAAGATCACACAACCTTTATTTATCAAGCCACAATACTACTAAAAATAATTTCACCCACAACTAAAGCAGGGCGGCAAGCTTTGGGAGAATCCGTCGGTAGTGAGTGCCGTGGACAGTCAATGAGAGTGATAGGAAGTGCTTGACTGAGGGCCTCCTGAACTGGAGGGTGTGAGCAGGCCACACTGGACAGGGCTGGGCTGCGGTGAGGAGTGGTGGGAACCAGCACGGCAGCACTGGCTTGATGGAAGATGAGGGCTGCAGAACCGTAGCACAATGCCGGGCACAGGCTTTCCGGGCCCGGGCACCCGCGCCTCTCCTTTGTGGCTGCAGAACCATAGCACAGTGCCGGGCACAGGCTTTCCCGGCCCGGGCACCCGCGCCTCTTCTATGTGGACTTTTCCTGGTGCCCAGCACAGACATGGAATGCCCCTTCTTGGACGTCACAGCAGGGTTGGTTGGCAGTCGTGATAGCTGAGGATATAACTCTTCACACATCTCTAGGTGACAGTGGCAGAAGAAAAGCCAGCTTTTTAGAACCCCACCACCACCATCTTCAAAGCTTGCAACTAGCACCCAGCAGGAACAAACACGGATCGTGTGTGTGTGTGTGTGTGTGTGTGTGTGTGGTTGGTTTTCAAGCTGCTCTCTCATGATGCAGAGTGGCAGGGCTTGCAGCGGTACGGCCTCTTCCAGGTACGGCTTCAATGATTTTTATCTCAGCTTGGAACACAAAGTGCGTTCTGATACTAATACTGATAAAAGCATAAAGGCTGGCGCCATCTGCCATGGCAACTATCAAGATGGCAGATGCTTTTCATCAGCTTTATCTGAACTTTGCATTAATGGGAATTCAGAGACTGTGGGTATGTTTTCAAAAAGGGGGGGCATTGAAATGATAGCACCCCCTGAATAGAAACAATGCATCAGATACAAACATATTTGTGCTGCCTTTTTCTCTCTTGTAAGAAAAGCAAGGGAAAAGGATGCCCCCCTGTTCTGTTGTCTGTTTCCTGTATATGCGCCATTTAGTCGCCCTGTGGCTTTTTTCAGACCTCCTCTCGGAGCTGGCCCTGGGGAATTCTATTTAGAGGGGTTCTAACTTCCCAACAGTCCAGAGCTGCTCTAGCAGATGGGATTTAAAACGCGCTGTTTCTGAGGACAGAGCAATCAGCAAAATCGCATGCGAGTGTTCCGAGCCTGCCACAGGTAACAACACAGACATTCTTCAAAGAGTAGAGAGAAGAAAGAAGGAGAAAGAAGAAGAAAAAGGAAATCACAAACCAGGACTTCTGCCTGGAACCAGGATGTGTGTTTTTCCTTAAGTTTCCAGGCTACAACAGAGGACTCGTGCCATGCCCCTGCCCCAGCTAGCCAGGGCAATTCCTTTCCTCCAGAAAGGACGCAGGGGCTCTGACTCAGCTGTGCCTTGAGGAGAGTCCCAGGGACCCAAACCCACAGTGAAGGCAGACATGGAGCCCTCTGCTCCTGCCCACTCTGTGCCGTTTCCTTTGTGTGCCTGAATACCTGCATGTGTATGTATGTGTGCATACATGGCTGGCCAGACCGGGAGCCTCCAGGCTCTGCATCCCTAACATGTGTTCCATGCATCTGCTGATGTGCACTGACCTGGGTTCTGCAGAGTGAGCTTAGGGCATTATGTTTGCAGTACATGTCTTTGCTGACTGACCCGCTCCCCCAGCCCCAGTTCTACTTTCTAATCAAACCCTCATATTATTATTTATGAATTATTTTAGGGCAATTACTAAAGCTTTTTCTATAAAATACGGCATTTTAGATCTAGGTAATATAATTTTATATTATTCACATATTACTATTTTTGTTCTTTATGTGTTTATACATAGGTACATAGAAATATGTGTATATACATAAATACACAGGAACAGTTATGTATGAACATATGCATAACATCGCATGCGATACAAAAAAAATGAAGGTACATGAATGCAAGTTAAAAAAAATGACGCACTCAAAAATTTAAAGTAAAGAAACTCCCTGCAGCTATCTGAATGAGTGGCAGAAATTAGAGGGATCATTTGAAAGTACCCTGCTCCCTGCTTTCCTTCTCAAGAAAGAGTGAAAAATTAGAAGGGGAAAAGATAAACAAAAAGGGGACACGTCATGAAATCAGTGCCCTCCAGCTCACCCGGCTCTGGAGAAGAAGCCAGGCTGACCTGGCCAAACAAGGATGCTACCCCAGCCCTTCTCACACAGAGCTCCTACAAACAGCCTCTGATTGTGGCCCTGCGGCGGATGGGTTTCACCCAGCATGACTTCCAGGATATTTTCCTGTAGCTTTTCTTACAAAAATTGATTCTCTAGTATGTTTTTGGTGTTTTGTTCTGTTTTCCCAGAAGGAGGGAAGGAAGAGGAGGGACAGAAGAAGGGAAGGAAGGGAAAGGGGCGAGGAAGGGAGGGAAGGAAGGCAGAAGGTGTGTTACTGCTCTGAGAGGAAAGCACCCTGCACAACAAAGCTCACAAGAGGGAGGTGGATACCTCAGCTCAGGCAAGAAGCAGCAGGCAGACTTTATATAGGGTTTCTTGGTGTGTGTGTGTGTGTGTGTGTGTGTGTGTGTGTGTGTGTGTGTGTGTGTGT
>NW_004949138.1:896039-898891 GCF_000317375.1 Microtus ochrogaster | reverse complement strand
TTTTTTTTTTTCTTCTTCAGAAGGGCAGGGCCTGGCCATCCTCCTGCCTCAAAATATTGGGAACTGCCATTACAGCCAAGAGGGAAGTCTGTGGGTGGGGCCTAGCCCTGGAGATGGGGCCTAGTATGGGAGCTCCTCAAGGGTAAGGCCTCGTGGTTGGTGTGTAAGCATTGTAGCTCTGTTGGAAAGGAATCCTGGTAGTTGGGAGCCAAGAAATACCACAGAGTCACCACCATAAGCAGGGGAGGGTTTCCCCAGTGTAACCACTCTGCTCCAGCAGGGGAAGAGTTTCCCTAGTGTAAGTACTTTGCTCCCGCAGGGCAGGGTTTCCCCCAGGGCAGGGTTTCCCCCAGGGGAGGGTTTCCCCACCACCGTAGTTGTTACAGCTCTGCTCAGCTGTGCTCTGCCCTGCTCTGGCTCTGGTGGAAATTGTAACTTTTGTACTTAGCTCCACTTAGGCACAAGGTTACTCAAACCTCATTCAAGAGATTTCTAAGGAGGGAAGAATTAGTAGGCTGAGGGCCTTTGCCAAGGTGGAAAGGCAGCTTCCAGTTCAGCAGGCACAGAGCTTATATAGGGCTTCTTAGGGATGGGGTTTTCCCAGAGTGAAGATTTTCAGGGTGGGAATTGGTCAGATTTCAATCACTGAGCTTGAGCAAACTCACAGACTCGCTGGATTTCATACTCAAGGACTGGTTGGTTTACCTGCTTAGGAACTGGTTGTTTTTTGTGCTGAATACGTCAGGAGCAGAGTATGTTTCTTTGGCTCTGGTTTCTGGGCCAAAGTGTGTTTCTTTCACTGTTCCCCCCCCCCTTTTTCCTTCTTTCTTTCTTTAATATTTTGGCTCTGGTTTCAAGGTCAGGATGTGTTTCTTTGGCTGGACCCGTTAGCCTATAGTTGGAGCACCTGGAGGTGGCCAGGGCCAAGGTCTACAAGGGGAGTCTGTGCACAGCAGGGAAAGCCTCCCTGTCAACAGAAGGGAAGGAGAGAAAGAAGTCTGGGAGAAAGGGGGGGAGGAAGGAACAGAGGGAGGGAGAAAGAGAGCAGGTGGGGAGAAGGCTGGGAAGCAAAGGGAAGGAAGGGTGGGATGGAGCATGGGCGGGAGGGAGGGAGGGAGGGAGAAAGTGGGGAGAAGGGAGGGAAGGAAATGAATGGAGGGAGGGAGGGAGGACTGGAGGAAGGAACAAAGATGAAGAAAATGAGACAATCTGTATGGAGAGAAGTTGTTGGTACAGACTCTGTCCTCTGTCAAGTCATGTGTGATACTGAGTGCTCAGATTCTGCTGCATGATGATTCCATGACCAGAATTCTGTTTTAGTCTATTCAACTGTTTAATCTCAAACAAAATGGATATGAGTAAAATATATTTAAAAAACAAGCAAACAACAAAAAACCCACACAGTTTTCTATTTCAAGCACCTTCATTTATCCTTGACAGGTCATTTAATAATTTATAACTTCTCTTGGACTGAGAAGTTACCCTCAGCTCCTCCATTGTCAAGTCAGCACATTTTAGATGGGGAAAAAAGACCAACCCTCATATTATTCCTAAGGAAAATGTTCTATAATAATCATTAGTCTGTAGCTGGGCTCTAATGTCTTCCTGGGGTGGAGGTGAGAAGGTGCAGTGTCAATGGACTGAGTTTATTTAACAACGCGGGGGGGGGGGGGACTTACTTTCCCTCTCGTCACCCAGGCTTTCCATCTGTTGTCCTTGTGTGCTCACCACTCATTGGCTAGGCACCATCAGGACCTCTGACAGCTCCAGGCAGACTCCAGGTTGGCTCCTCTTGACCCTGTAGGCCTTAACTTCTTGCATAGGTTCTAACTTTTTTGTATATAAAATGGAGAAAAGGGGTGACATCATGAAAAGAAAATACAGTTTCCCACTAGGGACAAAGCTCTAAGAACAGGACATAAGCACTGCTCAGGATGAGTGGATGAAGAGCAAGAGCCTTCAGTGGCTGAGGGTTTGCCCAGCACATACAGAGCTCAAGGCTCATTGTCTAACGTTGAAGAAGAGGTGAGAAACAGCAGGCTCACAGGCCAGTGCCCAGCTGTGGCCCCGGGGCACACTGTCTCATATTTAGGATCCCATTGAATCTCTTTGTACACAGATCCTCTCATATTTAGGATATCTTTGAAAACCAGGGTAAGTTTCAGTTTTCTGGACCTTTAAAGTAAAATGGAAAAACAAGAAAAAGTTTCATGCGGCAATGGAGGACGGCTAATCTTATTTTTACTGGGTAGAGACAGTATGTCACAGTCACGGTTATAGCCGCTATGGCCCACAAATGTTTTCTAAAATGCATGACGTTTTAAGTCTCTAGAGTAAGAAGGCACCATATTGGAATGGAGGACACACTTTTACCTGTAAGAACGTTAGTTCTGGGCAAGTATCATCGCTCCAGTCTTCCGTTCCTTGCCACGCACGGTCCAGTGAGAACCCTCCACACGCAGCACTAGATAATGTTCTTCCGGTCGCTAACACCGCTCTGAGGCTCTGCACTTGCACGTCTTCTCTCACTGAAGCCATGCTCCTGTGCACATCCCATCTCAGGAACTGTAGCGCTGATGCTTTCCCCATGGAGACTGAGCACTTTGCACCTGGAAAAGGGAAAAAACATTTTTATTTGAACAATAAGTATGTCTCTGAAATTTTCACACACACTCTTCTTTTATATATCAAATAATATTTTAAATGTACAGTGGGAATATTTTATTCAAATCAATAAAATTTTTACTCAAAACTTTTATTCAATTTTTTATTCAAATATATCTCATAGGAATCTTTTCATTTTTTAAAAAAGAGAGAAGAATTGCATTCCCAAAGTAAATAATTACCTGGTG
>NW_004949138.1:890299-895119 GCF_000317375.1 Microtus ochrogaster | reverse complement strand
TGTGAAGAGACACCATGAGCATGGTGACTTTTATGAGGAAAGCATTTGACTGGTGCTTGCTTACAGACTCAGAGGTTCAGTCTCTTATCAGCATGGCAGGAAGCATGGGAGCACCCAGGCAGATGTGGTGCTGGAGAAGGAGCTGAGAGTTCTACATCTGGATCCACAGGCAGCGGGAAGAGAGAAACACTGGGCCTGGCTTGGGCTCTTCAAACTTCAAAGTCCACCCCAGTGAAGCATCTCCTCCAATAAAGTAACACCTATCTAACAAGGTCACACTCCTAATCCCCACAGGGTAGTGCCACTCCCTGATGACCAAGCACTCAAAGCTCTGAGTTTATAGGGGTTATTCCTAGTCAAACCACCACATGATTCCCCTAAGCATGATTTCCTGAGGACACTGCCATGTGGGTCACCAGAACCACAGACCAATGGAGACAGCTCCCGGAGCATAAGCCACTCCCCTGGAGTTACCCACAACCAGGCCAGTTGTTCCAAAATTCTAATGCAAAAAACCATACAGTGTGTTTGCTAAATGAAGATGCTCAGGTCCCACCCCTAGAGTCATGGACTTATTCTGGTCTAACGGAGTGCAATGGCTTGGGGTGGTTTTGTAAGCAGTGAAGGTTCCTCGTGTTTGTTCTCAGGCCTCCTTCGCCCTCTGTGGTAGCAGGTAAGACTGTGGGAGTGTGGAGTCTCTTTCAACTGAGCTTATTCGTCAGAACAAATTTCCCCCTGTCCTCGGGTATTCTTTTGACCTTGACATGGTGAATTTGATAGTGTTTCCTTCCAGCTCATACTCTTTGAATTTATCCTTATATGTAATGTCTTAATCTTATATTCTCTGTAATTATCATAATAACAGGGTGTACTATATACTATAAATACAGTGCTTTTGCATACACTAACAAGGACTAGGAATATAAAGCTAGCTCTCATGTCTACCTTCCATTCCTTCATTCCCTGCGCACCACATCGGTGCTACTCAACCACCAGTACTTGCTGATTAGTCAGCGAGGGCCAGGGCTTCAGAAGGGAACAAAGCAGACTTCCTGTTGGGTGGCATAGAAGCTGAGTGTCTACAGAGAAAGACCTTCATCCAGACAAGCTGTGAGACTTCAGGAGGGAGTGACGACTGCGAGAAGAGCCCACAGGAGGAGGAGGTATGTGCACCGCTACTTTCAGATATGCCGAAGCAACAACGGAGCCAGCAAAGCACGTGTGCTGGTCTCTCGTCTGTGCTGCACAGCCAGCACAGGGCCCGAGAGACCACCTGGCCAGGCAGACAACGGGCTCACTTCCCACCCCTGAGGGCAAGGGTGGCAGGAGAGTCAGACATGAGCTGTCACCGGTCCTGGCACTACCTTATGCCATCCCAGCTCTTCATTTCTAGTACCATGCCACTGTTTGATTGTGGGGGTCCTGGAGACGAGTGCCTAGGGCAGGTGGAAGCACTGTTGCAACTCTGCTGGTGATGGAGAGTGAGGACAGAGGCGTCTCTCCTGAAGAAGAGAGGATTCAAAGGGATTCAAAGGGATAGGTGAGGTAAAAAGGGTAAATAATGGGAAGGGTGGGGTAGGGTGTCAGAGAAACGAATGCTCCATAGAAATGTAAGGGAAGACAGTGAGTTTAAGGACCTGGCCTTATGAATACAGCTAGCCAGAGTAGACCAGAGCAGAGGCTAGCACGAGTGTGCCTGGCCGCTTTATCCCAGAGAGATGGAACATGATCAGAATACAACTAGCCAGAGTTGACCAAAGCAAAGGCTAGCACGGGTGTGACTGGCCGCTTTATCCCAGAAAGATGGAAGGTGATCAGAAGGGTTCTTATTTGAAATTTACTTGTTTTAATAATAATTTGGGGGCAAACATGCCATAATCTCATTTTAATGTATCTGTAAACAGTGTGTAGTTTTAATGATAGAATAAGGGGAAGTCATTTGTGAGATGTTCCAAGAAGTAAATATGACTCCTGATTAATAATTAGTTATTTCTTATGGAATATATAATAATGGAATTGATAATTTTCTAATGGGATTAATTAATAGGTATTAATCTGTTCATAACTAATCCTTAAAGCAGTGGTTTCTTTTTTATGGCTGCTCACTAAGTTCTCTGGGAAGCCATTTAATGTTTTAATGCCCCATGAACACAGACTTGCTGGGCTTGAAACACTTGATTTTAAAGTCCTCCGGGTAGTTTCAGTGTGCAAGCAAGGCCGGGAGCCGTGAAAATCAGTCTTCATGGGACTGAAGCAGGTTACACACTGGATTGTATTCAGAGACATTTAGAGGTAGTGACGGTTAAGCCACTTGTCTTTGAGGAGAATGGCGTCTTCCCAGGGAGGTGAGATAGGTGATGTGTAACTGGCGTGCCGGGGTGTAAAAACATTGAAAACTTTATGTGGTAATGGGAATGTCTACTACTTCTGCTCTCCAACATGGTCAACCTCAACCATGTATAGCACCTGAGCCCTGGAAATATGACAGGTCAGACTGAGCTGAGTCTTCATGTTTCATTTTAATTAATTATAGTTGACATAGAAATAAATGTATCGGCAGCTGGTATATTAGAACAGCAAAGATCAAGAGCTCTAAGCAAAAGTAACTGTCCTGGAGACTCCAGTCACTGGCAAGGGAGGCCTCCAGTGCCCAGATACACTACATGTGGGCTCCTCATGTTTGCACACAGCACCCCCTCTTTCAATCAAGATGTGGGTTTGTTTTTTGGGGGGATGACCTGTTCCTAATATCAGCCAGCAAGTCCTGCTAACTTTACAATCATGATATTGAGCAACCAGGATGATCTCAGACTGCAATCCCAGATGCCTAATGGAGCCAAGGCAGTGGACCAGGGAGTAGAACCTGTTGTCTGGACTGGGAGCTCAGAGAAACAGAGCTTCCTTCCAGAGGCTCCAGGCTAGTTTTCTTAAAATACACTGAGTTTTGGCTAGCGGGCCTTTTCTCATTTTTCTAATCTAGTGTTTCTTCATGTTTTGGCATGACTTAACATATAGAATGCAAATGAAGAGGAACCTGGTTAGTTGTCAGGGACCCTGAGATGGG
Source organism: Microtus ochrogaster (assembly GCF_000317375.1). Classification (NCBI taxonomy): domain Eukaryota; kingdom Metazoa; phylum Chordata; class Mammalia; order Rodentia; family Cricetidae; genus Microtus; species Microtus ochrogaster. The sequence goes on along the minus strand of NW_004949138.1, from coordinate 892,055 downwards.
AGTGGTCCGCACAGGGTCATAGAATTGAGTTTCAAGGCTAGAAAAGACTTTGAGGCCTGGAAAACAGGGGCCTTTCAAAGACCACATAACCCCCTTCTTCAGAAAATGGGCCATTTCCCTCTTTCCCATGTTCACCTGAAGACGAGACAGTGCCATTTCCAAAGGTAGAGTCCCAAAGCTGTCATGAGCTTCTTTTTCATTAACCCCCACCCCTCCTGCCACATACCAAACTCACTGCATTCAGTCAATAAAACCAGAGTGCTGGGCATGTCCTGCAAAATTCAGATCCACACATAAATGTTATTATTACTGCTCACCTAAAATATCACACACATGCTCCACAGTAAAATAAAAAGTAATTTCAGAATATTTATAACTTGGATGTCTCAAGTTCTGCCAGCTTGTAACTACCATATAAATATCCTACATCCTATAGGAATTATTTTTAGCTGCTAATAACAGAAACTTAATATAACACATCTTCAATAAGAAAGATTATTTTTTGCTCATGAAATGAAACCCAAGGTGCATAGTCCAGGACTGTTGCAGAGGCCACCTGTATGTTGTGAATTTAGTCAATAATTAAATAATCTCTCAGAGCAAATTTGGATTTCCTATTTTAGAATAAAAAAAACAGACTTTTAGTCATCATTTTTTTTTCCTAAAAAATTTTCTAAAATGTCATGAAGATCTTGTCTCTGCCTGGTAAGTTGTCTTGGGAAATGTTCACTTTCTAAACACAATTCTGAATAATGGTGCCTAGAATTAATACAGGAGTGGGCATGCGCGTGCTACTGATAGCACGACAGCTTCCAACTTCATATACAAGCCAGCATCGTGGAGTCTTTGTTTGCCATGGCTCTTGAATACCCAGTGGTCAATAGGCTCTAGAAGTGGAAGTAGAGAGTCCTGACGTGTGGCCAAATGCCTTTCTGAAAGGTTAGAGCCATTTTCATTCTCAGCAGCAGGGGATGACAGTTCCTCTTGCCACAAAAATCATGAGATTCAAGAATATTCTACTTAAAATTTCTCCCAAAAGTGAAGGGGTAAGAGAAGGAGACATAAATGACACTGACTGGTGTTTTACTTTGCATCCTTCGAACTGTGACTGGGCAGCCAGGAGACAGACTTCGGCAAGTGTGATCACATTATTCTGGAAGCTGTTGGAGGAACAGCAGCTCCATCTGGGAGGCTGTAAACACAACCCCATGAAATAGTCATCGCCAGTAACACAGAAAACCTGCTAAAATAATGGTAAAAGGATTTATGAAAGGGCAGTTTAAAGGGTAAAGAGTGAGGACTCAAGTATCTTTGTTCTTAAAAATGGGGCCCAGGTCATTTTGTTATCCCTCCATCTCCCGGACACACAGATGCTTGTACTCACAATCTTTAGGAGTTATTGGATTAAACATTAAGATGTTCCTGCCCAGTTATTTTTAGTAGTTTTAGATTTGCTACAGGAAGCAACAGCTTACTAACCAAGTTATTACAAGTCATTTGAGTTCCTTTGGTTTTTAAACCAGTTGACACTTCAGCTGACAGCACTCAATAAAATTATTTCATGTTCCTAGTTGCTTTAGTACTTCTGAAATGAATATGCACACCACATTGATACAGCTATTTCTAACACAGAGATGAATTTAAACCAATGTTTAAACTTCAACATTATTCATGGGACTATCTGAGGGTGTGTGTATCTCTCTCTCTCTCTCTCTCTCTCTCTCTCTCTCTCTCTCTCTCTGTGTGTGTGTGTGTG
>NW_004949138.1:870277-890195 GCF_000317375.1 Microtus ochrogaster | reverse complement strand
GAAGCAGAGTTCTAGGAGGAGTTCAAAACTTAGAGAAACGGAACAAGGAGGTTTGGAGGATGTTGGGAAGGTGTTTCAAAAGTGCTCTTGGGATAGATGGAAAGGGGGTAAGTTTGTGAGGATAGCTGAGCCCAACAAGGCTGAGTCAGTGGCCAGAAGGCAGAGAAATGACCTTAGAACACTCCCAACAATAACCTAGTTCAAGCTGCTGAACGTGTTTTGAACATGACACAGAAGGATCTGCTAGAGTCATGAAGAAGTCACAGAATACTTCAATCCATTGCCACATACAAGGAGTCATTTTGACAGCCATGCACATGGTCATTTAGAATGGATGGAGATAGTGGATTGAAAGTGGGGTGAAGATTGTTCTGGAAAACCAAGAAGCAAATCAGAAACCTGAAGCAACAGAGTCAGAGAGAGGAACAAGGAGACAAGAATGTGGGACAGGCATGGGAGGAAGGGAGTGGGGGCATAGATTTGGTGGCTGCTCAGGAGTTGGCAGAACCAGTGGTGTTCACTTTAGGAAATGGCAACTACGTGGCGGTCACCTTTTTTGAGCATTGCTATTGCTTCCTTGACTCCAAAGCACCACAGCAATTTCCCTCCCCTGTCCTTAAATAGATTCATTAGAGTTCTCTTGTGTCTGACTCTCCTTGAGCCTACTTATATCTCCAGCAGGCTCCATTCCTCAGAGCAAGCAATTGCCTTTGGTGATGACTGTTTGTGACCTAGGACTGATAGAAAGGACCTGAAGATGGCCTTAGAGTTTGGGAGTCAACAGATCATCAGGTAACATAGAAAGTGGAGGGATGAAAAGTGGAGACATCCATTGTTGAAGAATCTGAAATGAAATTGTGACTGCAAAGCCAAAGATGCCCATCAAAAGCAAAGTCAGCTAATAATGAAGAGGCTGCAGGCAGGCTCTCTTGGAAGGCAGCAAGAGCGCTCCTACAAGACGGATCACGTTAATATGAAAAGGGTATTAAGGTATTCCTGAAATCAAGGAGGGATAGCAGAGACTATTTAAAAGGTTAGAAGCACAGTTGCTCTACTTCCCCTTTTGGGGAGGAGGGTAGGCGATAGAAAAGAAATCTACCAGGAATGTCCTCAATTCCGAAGGGAGAAGTAGATGTATAGAGACCAAATATCAAAGGGAAATGAAAAAAAGAAGGGTGTGTGCTTAAGCCCAGACAGAATTCTAGCATGAAAAAGTTTCAGGAAGATTTGTTACTAAGACAGGGGCAAATTTGCAGTGCAAACTGTCCCACAGGCTCTGATCACTAATATTTGAGTAGCTCACATACGTATGTGAGTCTTTATACAGGTACTCTATATTTTAAGAAACTGAGCATTGCAGAGGAAAAGTTTCTGTGGAGGCACAACTGCAGACTCACCTAGATATACAGTTATTTCCTTTTCTAAATGTCGTGTGCCTTTAGTCCTTTCTTGTGATTTCCTATATTCTGAGTGCCCATTGGCAGCACTGAGTAAGCATTCAAACACACAGACAACTACAGGGAGGTGAATTTGGCCTCCAGCAGTCAATGCATCACTTAAAAAGCCAGGGTACTGACCTCTCGGCCCGAGAGTACCTGCTGAGAAAGACACCAAAGAAGACTTGAAAAGTCATGTTCACTTTAGCCATCAGATCTCAAACTCACAGTGGGCTCTTCTTGTTTTTATTTTTAACTTAATTGATTAAAAACCTATGTATGTGCATGAAATCATATGTGTGTGCATGTTACATGTATGTGGATGTAAGCAAGCATGTGCATCTGTGAGTGTGCTTGGGAAGTTGGAGGAGTGTCTCTCTTTGTCACTGCCTGTCTTTCCCCCTTAAGACAGGGTCTCTCCACGAATACGGAGCTGTCTTTTCAGCTAGGCTGACAGGTAGTAAGCCCCCACAATCCTCCTGCTTCTGTCTCATTTTAGTGTTGGTATGTGAGGGAAACCTGACTTGTTACATGGGAGCTGGGATTCACACTCCAGTTCGCAGGATTGTGTACCAAGTTCTCATAAGTCCTGAACCAGTTGTCCTGCCCTTCTGGTGATTTTAATCTTATATATGACCATTTTACTACACAAACAACAAATATTCTTTAAATGCTTAACATAAACTTTGCAATCTGTTCTGAAATGTGAAATAAAACAAATATATTCTACACCAACCTAGGCTATATACTGAGACCCTGTCTCAGAACAAAACACAGCAAAACAATACATGGAAATACACGGCCTGGAACCTGTTCCCAAGAAGTGAATAAGTAATAAGCTTTTTGTTGTTGTTGTTGTTTACAGCTAAGACTAGGACTAAGCACTATGCCAGGCATTGAATAGATATTCAACAAATCAAAGACAGTGCCAGTCACAATGAATGGGGGTCACAAAGTGCTCTGTTTGGAGGATACATTCTCTCCTAAGTCATCATGAAGACCTATAAAGTAGGTAGAATAAGCCCTATCATATGGATGCACAGGGATGCTGAGCACACAACTTTTAAATTTTATGTTGTGCATCTTATGCAGGCACATACAAGCCACAGTGCACACGTGGAGTTCAGAAGACCGTTCTCAGATTGGCTCTCTGCTTCTACCTTATGGGACCCAGGAATCGAACTCAGTCTCAGGCCTGTACAAAAGACCCTCTACCTGCTAAGCTACCTCGCCACCGAGCGCCGAGTATATCATTGAAGGCACACATTCTACAATCAGCAGAGATAAGACACCAGCCCAGCCAAGCGCATTTCCTTCTGCTGTGTCCCATTATCTAGTTACAAAAATTAGTGCACACGCGAATGAACAAGGGAGTGACTCAGAATGCGAACTATGTAAAGCTCAGGGAGAAGCCAGGCTCCAGGCTAGAGAGGGTCAGACAGTTGAAGACCAGAATGATCTGGAACTCCAAGAGGTGGGTCTACAAGTGGGTGCTGAGTGGGAAGAACCACAGAAATAGTGCGCTAGAGTTGGCTGGGAAACGGGGGGGGGGGGGGGGACCACAGAAACTGCGCTAGAGTCGGCTGTGAGACTGGGAAACGGAAGTGGTGCCCAGAGTTAGCTGGGGAGGGGGGGGGGGGGGGGGACCACAGAAACTGCGCTAGAGTCGGCTGTGAGACTGGGAAACGGAAGTGGTGCCCAGAGTTAGCTGGGGTTAACGAGACCAGTTGTGTGGGGAATGGATGTGTACCTCGTCCTTGTGTGCTGGGAAGATCCTTCCTGGATTTGGAGGGAAGACTGGTTTAATTCACTACTTCTAATACTCTGGCCACCACTGCATTCCCCAGTGTTTTATGGAACTAAAGCTAAGCTTTTTGATACGATAGTCATTGACCTCCTGTGGCTCAGGCATCCCGGAAGAAGGGCTAGACCGATGGAGATGTGTCGAAAATAGAATGTACACACCACACTTTAAAGATTTACCATAAGAAAAAAGTAAAATATCCCATTGCTATTTTTATATTAGTTGATAATCTTTTGGGTGTATTGGGTTAATAACATTATATTATTAATATTAGTCTCACCTGCTGTTCATTTAAACACTTTTAAACATGACTCCTACAAAAATTTTAAGGTATATCTGTGCCTAATGTTGCAGTTGTATTAGTTGGGTATGAATTTCCTAACATCGCCAGCCATGAACAAAGTCCTATAGCATAGACCCAGGGGCTTAAATAGTAGAGATTTATTTATTCGTTTAATTATTTTCAGTTCTGAAGATCAAAAGTCCAAGATCAGGAAAACTGATTTCTTCTGAATCCAGGAGCTAGCCTTCTTCCTTCCCTACATTTGTGTGTGTGTGTGTGTGTGTGTGTGTGTGTGTGTGTGTGTGCCACTCTTCTTGTAAAGACATCATTCACACTGTGTTAAGGCCCACCCCAATGACATTTTAGCCCCATCTTCTATACAAGTCACATTCTGAGTTACTAGGTTGAAAGGTCAATATATTAATTTGAGAAGGAGGGTACAGTGGTCAACTTTAAGCTAGAGGGTTGACTTCGGGTGTTACTTGATTTGAGCATGAATCTCCCAGGTAAGTTTAGTATATTTTCATCAATAAGAGCCAAGGGGAGAAGTATTTGTCACCACATTGAACAAAATGAAGAGCATATGGACAAAAGATAAGCCAGCAAATGCAGATAGATAAGAATAAATGCAGAATGGAAGGGGAAAAGAAAAGACCAGTGATATGATCAGCTAGCAGAACACTGTGTGCGCATAGGGAAACTATTCCCAGGAAATCTCAACAACATGGCTGATGGCTGCCTAAATAAGACCCACTGACAACACTGGTCAATCTGTCAATGTGCATGGGAGAATTATCATGGCGCTTCTTCACCTTTAGAAGCAGCGCCAGAGCCAGTCGATGGGTACTGGGAGAGGAAGAATGTATCTTCTTCTGGGAGGAGCCCCCATAGGTTAGCAAATCCTAGGAGGTCCTCTCTATACACAGATTAGCAAACCAGATGATCTCAGCAGAATATATTTATAAACTTAAATTTATATAGATGCTAAGAAATATAATTAAAAAATAAGAAGCCATGAATTTGAGAAGTGGGTAGGAAACAGAAGAAATTAAAGGAAGGAGAAGGAAGGAGAGAATGAGGTAAATACAGTATTCACATAGAAATTTTATAATCACATATAAAATGCTCAAAAGAAATTAAAAGTTAGGAAACAGAGACTGGAAAACAAAGGGGCCAGAATTCCCAGTGATAGATTCTGCATTCTAGAACTACAAGGAGAAGTGGTCATCTGGCCTTTGGGCGTCTGTCTGCTTTGCTAGGGTGAGAGCACACTTTGCTATCACAGGCAAGACTACTGGAAGCACGCACAGGCTTAGCAGAGGTGGTTGCAATGAAACTCAAAGTAAAAGGAACCATGTGGGGTCAGGACTGAAAGAAACCACATCCAGAGGCAGGGTGCGAGGGAGTGAGGGAGCCAGTCATACAGGAAAGAGGGTGAAGAGGAGGTGGTGTGAGCAAAGAGGATCCCCGGGGACTGCACACTGTTGGCATGAGCTTAGGAGAAAGAGATCCTGATCTCCACCGTGAGTGAGAGGAGGAACGAACTGTTTCATTTAACTACTGGAGCTGCAGCAGCATGATGCAGGAGCTTGTGGTGTCCAAGCCTGAACTGAGTCTCACATTAGTGAAATGTAAGGGGTTTGAGTTCTGTTGTTTTGTTTGTATCGTGGATGTGCATGCGTGCAAAGAAGTGTGTATGTGTGTGAGTGTGTGTGCTTGTGTTTGTGCATACCTGATGTTCAATGGGCAAGGCATCCAGGCATCCAGACACTGGTGTGGATGTCAGAGACTCAAGTATTTGCTCTCACTCTCTACTTTGAGGCAGGGTCTCATTGCTCCCTGCTTCGTGTGCCAAAATTTCTGGTCAGTGAGCTTCCAGAAATATTCCTTTCTCTGCCTCCCATATTCCTACAGGGGCACAAGGAGCCACACACTAATGGATCTGTATCTTATATAATGATCATACTCTCCCACCTACCATCTGTAGGGGAGAGAACAGGCTTGGCGCTTTCATGACGTTGGAGCTAAAACAGACATATTCTGTGAAGTCCGTCCTTTCACAGGCTTTATTACTAATACACACACACACACACACACACACACACACACACACCCCTTACTTGTGTGTACTGGATTCCCAAATAATCAGTTTTATCCTGGAGTCTCTCACTAGTGTGTTTCCCCTTCTAGATTACTGTCTACTTACACCCTAAATACTATGCGTGGATAAGAAAACAACACACCCAGGAATTTCTCAGAAAACACGGGGCCAAAGGGGAAAAAAGATACTATATATGTTTTTGTAGAACTATGACCTTAATTAGAAGGATGATCTCAGTACCCCGCAGGTCCACTCCTTGGTGTTTCTTGATCAGAGCAGATTTCAAGATAAAGGACAACTTGGTGCATCAAAGAGCAGGGAAAGGACAATTTGACCACCAGTATGAAAATAAAGAGGAGAGGAGGGGAGGAAGGAAAGGAGGAGTAGGAGGGTAAGGGGAGGGGAGGGAGAAGGCAGAGGAGAGGAGAAGAGGAGGGGGAGGAGGAAAAAACCTTCACTTAGAGATTAATGCTTTAGTTAGGGACTGGAAAGACGGCTTAATGGTTAAGAGTATGAGCTGCTATTCCAAGGATCCCAGGTTCAATTCCCAGCACCCACATGGCTGCTCACAACCATCTGTTACTGCAGTCCCTGGGCATCCCATACTCCCTTCTGGCCTTCATGAGCATCACACACACACACACACACACACACACACACACACACACACACAGAGAGAGAGAGAGAAAGTCAATTTTAAATCCAAGCACAATTCTTTCTCAATAAGAATCATTCATTCTTCTCCTCCTGGCCAAGGGGGAGCTGTGAAAATATGTGGAAGCAATAAAGGAAGTTAACTTTATAACTTTTTCTGTGGTGTTATTTGATGCTGTTGTTTTTCAAATTTCTAATTTACATATGACACATGAAGGTGTATTAAATCCTATTTTCAGATAAACCCTAACTGCAAAAATATACAAAGCATGCGTCTTTCCCCGTTGACTAAGTAGTGACTTGCTTTGCAAAGACAAGCTTTAAAAAATGTTCGGGGACAGGAATCATGTGTTCACTCCTGTTAGAGTTCGTATGTGAAAAGTTCCACATCTGGGTGCTCATCCCAGCAAGTGTTGGTACTTTAAGTATTGAAGAAGCTTTGGGGTGATAAGCATGGCTCTTTGTGGTAAGTCACTGGGAACAGACTTTGAGGGGTCAGACTTCCTTCCCTGCTTCAGTGACCACGTGACCAGTGGCCACATGACCAGACCAATGCTCTGAATGCACTGACAGAGCAGACAAGCCCTCATGTCTTCCCACCCTAGTGGACTGGACCTTTAAACTGCAGACCTCAATAAATTCCTTCTCCCAAAAGCTGTTTCTGTCACAGCACCAAATAAAAATAATAACAACAACAATAACAAATACAATTATAGACAAAAATCAATCTCCGCACAAGTATTTGTGAACATCCCCCGTGACCTTCACTGGTTCAGGCTTGTGTCCCATGGACCATCAGCAATCTCACACAGCAGAACAGAGGCAAGGTGCATGTTTGATCTGCTAACTAGAACCTGGGGCGTTAGAGGGCTGTAGTCAGGAAAGCTGGGGAAACAGGCCCAAAGCCATGTTCAATGTTACCACCTCAGTCCTGATAGGATGGAGTTTTCAGCTCTGGTTCAACAGGAATAGATGGAGGGACAGACTCCTCGGCAAGGCTTTGCATCCAAACAATCACATCAGTGAGCCAGAGCAAGGAGGTGGGGTCCTGGTGCTGCCTAACCAAGACGAGAAGCTGAAGCAAGGAAAACTGTCAAACTGGCTTCTTCTTTCTTCTTCTTCCTCTTCCTCCTCTTCTTCCCCTTACTCCTCCTCCTCCTCCTCCTCAAATGTGGAGGAATCTCAGAACAAGGAGAGGAATGGGAGGGATAGGAGAGAAAGCAGCTCAGGTGTTCTGGGTTGCTAAGGATAGATAACCCACCAGCCATTAGAAAGAGAGGCATAGCAGGAGCAGGGGATGGAGCCTAATGGAATCAATCACGGAAGATTCTGCCAGTCTGGTTGACATCACACGCTAAAGAATAAATGACTTTCCTGAAGGAGATGACATCGCTCACCCAAAGTCTCCAGCCCATTTTGCAAAGTCCTGCAGAGCCCTGACAGCTGCCAGGGCTGGAAGACTTGCCCAGAGGCTGGGTGTCCCATCAGCTTGCCATGCCGATTCCAACGAAGCAACAAGGAACTGAGCCAACTGCCTGGAATACTTTAAAAGAATACTCGAAAGGTCTTTAACCTGTTAACGATGCCCTGATGACCCTGAATTTGTTATTATTGGAGGAAATGATGCTGAGGCCCGACAGAACTGAAGCTGCAGATTGATTGATACTTTTAATTTTGTATTTGATCATGGGGAGGATGGTTTTTTTTATTGTGGCAGCACCTGCTCATGCCATTCCAGTTACAAGGCCTGTCGGAGGGTTTATGGCAGAGGGTTATCTCTATTATAAGCACGATTGGGAGTGGGTAGTTAATATCCCTGTAGCTTCCTGTGGTACACAGCAGAATTATTTCTGGCCCATGTTGTCAAATCATACACGTCATCTTTGCACAAAAAATTAAAATAAAAATTTAAATGTTATGCCCAAATCAACATCATTAATTAAGTTGTAATGGGAATATTATCCAAGTCAATCCTGAAATTAATCAGTAACTTCAGATCAAGAATGTGAACAAACAATTTGTTTAAAGTTCACGTTTGGAACCCAAGGTAGTTATTAAAGTTTTATTGATAAATTATTGAATTGAGCCTTAATAACAGAAAATAATATAATATGAATATAAATTATATACACTTGATTAATAGAAAATTACTTAGACAAACAGCACAGGACACATAGACTTTCATTACTTTAAAGTCAACACAAGAATATCGTACAGTTCATTGTTCTCAGTCAAGAGGTAATTTACAGTTAGGAGATAAAGACCCACACTTTTCATATCCTGCTTACCAAGCTAAGCACATGCTCTGCAGTATTTGTGTGCACGGCACTTGACAATGTAGTGAACTCTCTCCTCACAAAGATAACGCCATCAGGATAGTGAGATCTCTGCACTGTTGGGAAGACCGATGACAGTCAGTGTAGTTGGATCTAGGCTCTTTCCTGCCTCAAAACCATTCAAGCTGTGGGCTGTGTGGCTGACCTCCACAGTTTCTTAGTCAAACAAGAATGATAAGAGCAAGCACCAGCACTGTGAGGGCGAACTGGGGCAGAAGTAGGACAGGCACAAACATCTTCCAAGAAGGCCTGAAATATCTTGCTTTTTGTTTGTTTTTGTTGCTGTTGCTTTGTTTTATTTTCCCAGACAACATGCAAGTGCCCAAAGGACGATGGGGGTGTGTGGTGCAGATTACAGCGTGTGTGTCCTGATTTCCAGATCACATGGAGAAAGGCCCGTTAAGATGGCAGCCAGAACTGAGGTTGCTGATCAGCCGCCTTCAGAAGAAAGAGTCCATCTTGGACAAAATAGGTATGTTCAGTGCAGACAGGGCCCTTCAGGGTGGAAGAGTAGGAGGGAACTGAGTTGAAGTTAGGCGGTCTTGCAGACCACTAGCTGTGAAGACAGACACATGTGGCCACAAGCTCCGCAATGTGGGCGACTTTAGAAGCTGGAGGAGACGCTGAAACAGATTCTCCTCAAGAGGCTCCAGAAGGAAGAGAGACCTGCCAACACCTTCATTTCAGTCCAATGAAGCCAATATCATAATTCTAGTAGCCTTGTCCGTGCAGATCTGGGTTAAGGTACCGAGTTGTGGGTCTCCACTATCAGATGGATGGGACTGGGAATCACCCAGGAGATTAGTGAAGCACAAATCTGATGGATCACACTAGACCCAGACTAATGCATGGAGGTATCATGGCATTGACTGAGGGCATGCTTCACTGCAAGCTCCGGCTCACCGCAAGCTCTGCTCACCGCAAGCTCTGCTCACCGCAAGCTCTGCTCACCGCAAGCTCTGCTTACTGCAAGCTCTGTTCATCCCAAGCTCTGCCTCACCCCAAGCTCCGCTCTGCCTCACCCCAAGCTCTGCCTCACCCAAAACTCTGATCACTGCAAGCCAAGTAACATGGAACCAAATGACCATGAAAAAATGAGTCATTTCTCACTTAAGTTGTTCTGTCAGGTGTTTTGGTCTTAGATTTGATAAAAGTAAATCAATGAGAGACCAAGCCTGGTCAAACATGCCTGTAATCTCAGCACTCAGGTAGTTCAAGCCCAGTCTCAGTTTACACAGCAAGTCCAAGTCCAGACTGGGTACATGAGACCCTACCTCAAAGACACCAAAGCAAAAAGAGAAGGGAAATATAAAACCGGAGACATTTTATTTCTGTATTGTGTGTGTGGTCCAGTCTTGTGCATACATGTGGTGGTCAGAGGGTCACTTGTGGGGGTCACTTCCATCCTCCCACCAAGAACATGGGATCCAGTTTCATACACATCTGAGAAAGTAATAAAGCAAAAGTCACACATGAGGAGCCAGGGTGAGGAGAATAAAGAAACCCTATGCGCAGAATGAGTTTTCACAACATGTAACGTTAAATCAAGGTCTGCATAGGACACTGTTAACTTTATTTCACAGATGAGGAGAGAGGCACTAAAATAATTTGTCCAAGACGACAGATACCTGATAATGCATTCATTTTAGCCAAATGAAGCCAATCTAGGAATTCTAATACCCTGGTATATACAGACCTGGGTTAAGGACCAGATTTGGTGGGTTTCCGTATCAATAGTCCCGGGCTATGGTTACAGGTATTAGATAAGAGACCCTGAAAATCTACATAGTAATAAACAACATAATAACAAAAATTGAAAGAAAATTCAATGGTTTTAAATATAAAATTGAGGTAATATTTTACAAAGGAAAATACATTAAAAGATTAAAAGTAGTAAGAGGAAAGAAATACAGAAAATTCAACATCCAACTAATAGCTTCAGAAACAAAGAATAAAGAAATTCAAAAGTATGTTTATATGTGTTGTTCTAACAAGTACCACAATAAATTATTAATAAAGCCAGAAGGCCAGAGAGATGATTCAGCAGGTGAAGGAAAGAATCAGCTATTGCTAGTCATCCTCTGGCCTCCACATGCAGTGTGGGACTCACATGTCCACACACACACACACACATACACACACACACACACACACACACACACACACACACACATATATAGAAGAAAAAGACAGACAAACTTTTTTTAAAAAAATAATCAAGAAAAATTCAGAACAGCAGACATGGAAATCTGCACTAAAGTGATGCATAGAGTGTTTACCACAAGAAATGAAACACACGTATTTTACAATAGAGCCCATCATCATCCTAAAACATTTCTGAGGGTATATATGGGATTCACTGTTCAAAAGACTCTACATGTCATTATATTTCTTGATGCAAGCATTAAGAACTTGTTATTTGCATATATACATTGATATATATATACTTATATATGCTGTCAAAGATCTCAAAGTAAGATAAGTTTTGTACTAAATTTCTATGTTCAACTTATCTATTCATCTAAGTACCTATGTATCTATTGAGTACACAATAATAAATATAAATTTATATATAATTACATAAAAGTAAAGATAAAGCATATATTTATGTATATATATATGTATATATATGTAAAGTATGTGACTTTTAATGAAGTCATTTAATGAAGACACAAAGAAGACATTTAATGAAGACACAAGTCTGAAACCTTTATTTACCATGTTTCTTTCTGTCAGTAGGGTTATCCATAAGGATATTACCCAAGAAACAAAGAAAAAGAAAGAAAAAAAAAGAAATCATGAGAAGCAGGAAACGAAGGAAGTGGGCAGTTACAAGACTGCAAAGACAAGCCTACTGCGACCTGCAGAGCGGCCTACCCAACCACAAAAGAATGAAACATAAAAGTAGCTGCAAATGACTTCACATTTCTGAACTGAGACAAGTATCCGAGTAGTACTCCTTTTAAAGAATTAAGGTGTTTCTGTGAACCTTCAATGAAGCAAAATATGCTTGAAAACCACATAGAAAGCTGTTTTTACAATGTGAAATTATTATTATTATTGAAAACAAGTCAGTGATGGTGTAAAGCTGCTCCATCTGTAGAAGTCCGTACGAGATCACAGCGAGGCTAACACTGGAACTGAGTGGTGAGCTTTGAGTCACGATGAAGCACGGGGAGACTGCAGGTGCCCTAGCGAGGCTCAGGACTAAATGCCCACTTGTACGAAAAACTGAGGGGACTGAGAAAAAGACCAGCTATCTGCTTCAAAACGTGGAAGTAAACAGAGAAAGAGTCAAGCAAGTGATTGCCTGTGCTGAAGGAGACCGATACGGGAGGAGGGTGGAGCAAGAGTATGGTGTGTCCCATTAGGACCCTTCCAGTCAACTTGCTTTTCATTGTCCCTTCTGTCAATTCATTACACCGTGTACAAACATAAATGCACAACACAAATAAAACATAAATGCCTTGAGCAGCTTTTTTGCACAGTATATGGTCTCAGTGAACAGTTGATGCTGGCGACAGCTGCTGTGACATTTGTCAAAACAGCAGCACTACTGTAGAATTCAGTCCATGTTCTGAAAGACAGACTGTGGTAGGCTACTGATAATGCTCCATGTCTCTATTCAAAGTGTTCAGTGGGTCAAGCTCACATATGGGACCAGCTGAAAAGGCTGATCCCTAAACACACTGAAAATCAGTCCTTGAAAACCATTTTTTTTCTTAAGTGATGCTATGTTCTGAATGTGTCTCTTCAAAATTCATGCACTGAGAGCCACCGGGGCCAGCAGGGGAAGGTGAAGCTTCGGTGGGGACACCAGAATATATCTTATCTCAGAAGCTAAAGGAGAAAGCTTCAAGTAGAGTGCCAATCAGTGAAAAATCACAGGAACCTAAATTATATCTAGAGACAGAGACAGAGACAGAGGAAGGAGGTGGGAGGGAGAGACAGGGAGTAGATATCATTTGAAATTCTACATTCAAGCAGAAATAATAACAACTGTCATGTCTTTTTTAAATATTTATTTTATTTTAATTGTGTGATTCTGTGGTAATGGGGACTTGTGCATGTAAGTTCAGTGCCCAAGGAGGCCAAAAGAGGGCATTGGATCTCCTGAAGAGTAACAGGCATCTGAGAGCCACTAGATGGGTGCTGAGAAACAAGCTTGGGTTCTCTGAAAGGACATCAAGCGCTCTTAATGGCTGAGCCATTTCTTTAGACCCATAATTGATAGCTGAAGAGATAATCTAGTAGTATGTGTAAGCATACACAATATTTCTACAGATTCACACACATAAAATTATATCTGAATGGATCACAGCATTTATGCTACATTATCATCTCTCTGTACCAGCCAATAGCATAACTTAGCCATGTTTTCATGGTCAGCACAGGCACATTAATTTGTTCTTCCGGGGATGATTTAGTGTTCAAATATGTGATGGTTCTTGAGCCTTTCCCCTACCAATGCATGTTTACTCTATTTTAAAATGATGTTGAATCCTTGATATCTAAAGCTTCTTTTGTACCAAATTAAATATTTGGAGGTAGACACCATCATTATATTCAGAAATAGTCATGAAACTGATACTATTAAAATATTTTTTGAAAAGAGTTCCTAATCTCGATGTCTTAAAATTGAACAAAAAAATATTCTTCTTATATAATTCATCAAGGCAGATGAGTCTAAAATTTGGTGACCATGCCAACAGAGAAGCCCTTGGAGCTTCTTTTGTGATTCTCAATATACAGTACTGTATGTTTAGGACACTGAGAAAATCATTTTCCCATAAGCTTCCTTAGCATTATAATTTAATGTTTAATCAGTTATCAATGCTCTATAGGTACAAATGCTCTATTATATTTAATGGAATATAATTCTTGCTGCTTGATTTTGAATGTCTATGAATTTTGAATCTCATAGGTGTGGAGGCCCAAAAATGTGAGCCTATTTCCATCTTGACCAAAGGTCGGAGAGTTGGAACTTACCTCTAGTCCTTCAAGGTTATAGTGTTTCTAGCTCAAACAAAAGTCCCACCTAGATTCAGATCAGAGAGTTCTGTTCTCTCAAGATTATTGTCAACAGGTATGACTAATATCCAAGACCTTGTGTTTCAGGAATAGAGAAGTAGATATGTTTCTACCTCAAACAAAAGTTTATGGATCCAACTAAGGTTCCAGTTCCTTTAAGGAGATAACATTGGATTTCCCCCAGGGAGTGGTTTGCTTATAGAATGTTTTGGTCTAGGGTATGAGGAAGACTTGGTTTGTCCTTGCAACAGAATGTTTAACAGTGAATGTAGCCCATGACCTTCAACTGGCATGTTTATTTCTTTGTATCATGTTAATGCAGTTTTTTATCTTATTTCTACCTCTTAGGGTTGGAGTATTTTAAGCAATTTGAAATTAAACAGATGATTTCACTGGAACTTCCTTCTGGTACAGCCTATGTTTCTGTTTTATTATTTTATTTGCATATTTATTTTCTTTACTATTTTTTTCTGATCTCCTCACCCCTACTGTAGCAAGTGGTATTTTTGTCAAAGCTGATCCCCAACAGATAAAAAGAAAGAGAACAACGAAAATGTCTATTGTATATTAGGTATACATTTCTACCATGATTACTATCTTCCATCAAACTTCCTCCATAACAAAGAATATGCTATGGTGGTATGACTTGAAATCTCTTCCCCTCTGTGATTGGTGTTAGTTACACTGTGGTGGTAAACATGAGAGTGTGCCTCTATAGATAGATACACAATTTCTGCCTGAGATATACTATAGATAGCAAATGTAAGGTGTTACTGCATTGTAAAATAGTTCCTAAAATTGGAAAGCAAGTTACCTCATAAGAACACTAAGAATCAAACATAAACAAATTTAAATCATTCGTTTCTGCTTCCAGGAATATTAAATCTAAGCCTTCTTCCTCCTTCCCCCTTTATCGGCTGTCCTTCCTTGTCTACACATACATGTCACCTTCTTCAAACATTCTACAGCCCTTTAGTTTCCAGGAAAATAGCTCACCCTAGACAGACCATCCTGAACTTGGCCAGACTCACAAGACATAGGCTACCATTTCTTAGCTGTGACTCCTTGGGCACTCCAATTGCTTCACCATACCACCCCCCACCCACTCCTCAGAGAGTGTAAGGCACATTGCTTTGAGGAAGGACCAAGGCCCTCTCTACTGTATCTAGGCTGAGCAGGGTATCCATCCAAAGAGAACAGGTTCCCCAAAAGCCAGTACAAGCAGTAGGGATAAATCCTGGTGCCACTGTCAGTGGTCTGCCCCAGTCACACAACTGCCACCCACATTCAGAGGGCCTGGTTTGGTCCTCTGCTGGTTCCTTCCCTGTCTGGCTGGAGTTGGTGAGCTCCCTTTAGCTCAGGTAAGCTGTTTCAGTGGGTGTCCCATCATGGTCTTGACCTCTTTGCTCATATTCTCACTCCTCCCACTCTTCAACTTGATCACTGTTTTAAAACACCCAAAATCTTAAGACAAAAGCAGTAAATAAACATGGAATACTGCAGTGATTTGAAGGCTATAGACTGTTAGTTTTCAACTGTCAACCTAAGTTGCCAAGGGATATAAGTTTTCAGTGCCTTTCCCATTCTAGACTTTATGGATGCTGGAAACTTTATTCAGTATACGGAGTTATTTGTTGCTTCATGGTGTTACTGTAACAATGGGCTAGTTAATAAAAATAATATAATGACAGTATGAGCAACAATCAGTGTCACCCTTTTCTCTGATTTGCAGACATCATCTAGATGGAGGCATGAAAGGCAGTTTATTTCCAAGTCAGGCAAAAGATCCATCATAGTTATGGATAGTTCAAGTCAAATAAACAAAATGTGCCATCCCTGGAAACTGGTGAAATACATGTTGATAGCTACAGTGAGGAAAGTGGAAGGAGGAACAGGTAGACCAGAAGGATACAAGACTATGTTCTTTCACCAGCACAAAAATGAGAGAGAGATTTAGCTATTTAGAATTACAACTTTGAGAGCTTTTGGTGATTTATTTGACAGCAAAGAGGAGAGCCGACTCCCCTCCTCAGAAAATTGGCTCCTCGATTGCAACCACTCAATAACCTCGCAGTTGGAGATGCATTTTCCCCCTTGCCTATATGTATCCAACTCCTATTTTACTATTTGCTATTAGAAAATGCTATTTAATTCCATCCACGGCTTGGTGACCTTTGTGTGGCTTCCCCATTTAGGAAATTTACAAGTAAATCACCAAGAAGTATGTACACACACACTTATAAAATATACATGCACTTGTGAATGAAAAGCAGCAAGTGGGACAAAGGACAACGTGCATCGCAAATGCTGGGCACACGAGGTGGGAGGCAGGTGTTCAGGAAAGCTTCACACCATCCCAATATTTTTCTAATGACTTCTATTTCCAACGCAAGGGAGAATATGGAAAACATTAGCCACTGCGGCGCTCTGCACAGTGACACGTAGCTGGCAACACGGTGATTGGGATCCCCTTTTCTCTCGCACAAAGAAATAGGGTGATTTTATTAACAAATAAATGTCATTTCCATCCTGCAGAGTTAGCTGTGCGGCTGGGATCCCCGAGGTACAGAGGCAGTCAAAGCACACAGCTGTACACCTACCTGCAACAGTTGTACGCCCACCACACAGCACCGAGGGGAGGAGCAGGTCAAAGAGAGGAGTAAAGAGGATGCGGAACCTGGCTTCTCCCCTCACCGCCAGCCCGAGGGGAGTCCAGCCCTGTGCAGCTCAGAGCTTTGAGCATTCTCTTGCACTTGTCTCTTATTAACCACCTACTGCATTTTTGTATTCCACATTCACATCTACCAAAACAGTGTTTAGCAAATTACAGAATGCCAAATAAAAAGCAAATCAACCAACCTCGCAGGCAGCTTGAAGGTGGTCCCAAGCAGGGGGTGGCAGAAGCTGCCGCCCTGGTAGACATGGATGTTTCAACTATTTAAGTGCTTCTGCGGGCTCTGGAAAAGAAGGGGAGCCCTGGCCACCCTGTTATTAGGGTGTCTTTGTGGAGCCTATGGGTTACCCTATACCCGTGGCCATAGGGGGTATACTAAGAGAACACAGACAGAAAGAAACCAGATTTTCAAATTGTAAGTCAGAAGAGCTCACCTGTGTTGTCACCCAGCAGGCCTATTGTCCTGGGAGAGGCAGAGTGGACCCCACTGCTTCTCACGCCAGTGGAGACCCTCCTCAACTCTGTCCCAGAAGTTTGAGTTTTCTCCTCTATAACATACCCCTGTGTCAATGTATGGCCCCACTCTCTTGTCTCCTTCATTCACTTTTGGGACATTTTCCCACAGAGCTCTCCAACACTGGTGCCCTTCAGGAGTCTATACTGGTTCCTCTTCTCATTTTTGATCTGTTCTTATATTCATTAGAATTATGCTGGCATCTTGAGGCTAAGGAGTCCAGGCTCTAGTTTCCTAGCCCTAGTTGTTCCCTACTTAGGTCTTTCTTAAGGCTCTGCCCATATACCCCAGTCTTTATTTTCCAGGGGTTTGAACCAGTGTGCTTCATCCTAGGCAGCTAGCTAAAGTACCACTCTACTTCTTTAAATTTACCGCAACTACGGTAATTATTTCTGTATCATCTTAAGCATCATCACTGCCTGGAGAATTGTGCTGCTGTGTCCAGGTTTGGCCATGCATTGAATAGTTGCTGACCACTCCTGTCCTGGGCCAGCCCTACCCATGAGCAAGCTCCAAGTTTCTTCCTCATTTTGACTTCCTCTGAAATTCCTCCATGTTCTGCAGCCAAGCTAGAGCCTCTCCATTATGGCAGTTGGCTTGTCCAGACTGTCAAAGGCTTAATTTTTGTTCTCATCAGAGTCTGAAGTGGGCCAGGTGACTACCCTTGACAGAACTTCTTCAGGTGAAAAAAACAAGAGACAAGCGGCTTCAAGTCAGCAATTGCATCACCTCAAATATGTTATCAATGTTGCCAAAGTAGGAAACATAAAATCTTGGAGATCTGTCTTCTCTTAATGGCCTCAAACTGAAAGGGACACAGAATTCTATTTAAGATCCAAGCAATTGTCTAGAATTGGCCACATAACCCCACTTAATCTGCCCTGGAGCTAGGAAAGATAGGAGACATGAATATCTGATGAGCACTAATTAATATTACTTCATGATTGTTTCAGGAAGTTAAACATTATCTCTAGGGTCTGAAAGATAAAGCAATGTAAGGCCGAACTCCGTGTCATGGATGTGTGCATCTACTGAGAGCAGCAGCTGGGCAAGCGAAAGGAAAACGACCATCTGTGTGGGCTCTTAGAGGCCTAGCCCACACACAGAGGACGCTGAAAATGAGAAGAGGTATTCTTATCTTTAGGGTGAGGGTGAGTAATTTATGGCTGTCCAGGAAACTGGCAGAAAACAAACAGACATTCTGAAAAATTCATTAAAACACATGCACTTAAAAACACCACGATGGCTGTGACTCTCTTCCCGCCTGTGGTGTAATTAAATAAAACCCGATCTAACCATTTTACTTGTATGCATTAGGGACTCCAACCAGGCCTCTCTTGCTCCCAAGACTTCAATATGCCCTTATCTGTTTGTACTAATTGAGTTTCCCCATACTGCCACATGGGCAGCAGCTAATAGAAGATCTGATATGCCAGTGGGTGATGCTGGGCTCCTAAAGGTCTCCAAGTGACCTCAAATCTTCAGGAACTCAGATCCATACTGGAGATAGGAAAATCTTACGCCTTCAAATTCTGTGCTCCTGTTGGGTAGGGGAATTAAAATCTTCCAAAGCTCATCAACACTAGAGAAATAGGAAGACCAGCTTAGGAGGGATGCAGTACATGACACTAAGCTTCTCCTGGTTATAATCTCAGCTGCATCTCAAATGAAAGATAGTGAGTCACTGGGCAAAACCAGGTCTCTTGGAACAGACCTGTATTCCCAGATAGTCAGGAGGCTGAGGAGAGAGGATTGAATATTCTGATCCTATCTGGTTGTGTAAAGAGTTCCAGAGCATTCAAGACCTCGAACAAAAGTATAAAAGAGTGGATGTGGGAAAGATTGGTGAACGGTGAAGAGAACTTGCTTCTCTTCCAGAGGATCTGGATTCTGTTCCAAGAACCCAGAAGAGGCATCTTGCAACTGCTGGTTCCAGGGGATCTGAGCCCGCTCGGATGTAGCTACCAAGAGCACATGAACAAACACGATATGCCATACATATATTCAGGCATATCCATATGCTCATAAAATAATAAATAAGTAGCTTTATAAAAGGATGGCCAGAGAGATGGCTCAGTGGTGACAGTACTTGCTACTCTTGCAGATGACCTTTATGTGTGGTTCCCCTCTGTATGCTGTGAATACCATTGGTTAATAAAGAATCTTGTTTGGCCTGAAAGGGTAGTAGGAGGGGAAAACTAAACTGAACGCTGGGAGAAAGAAGGCAGAGTAGGAGAGAAGCCATGGAGCCCCTCTGGAGACAGACTCTGGGAACTTTACCCAGTAAGCTACAGCCACGTGGTGATATACAGATTACTAGAAATGGGCTAAAATAAGATGTAAGTTTTATCCAATAAGAAACTAGAGATAATGAGCCAAGCAGTGATTTAAATAATGTAGTTTCTGTGTGATTATTTCGGGTCTGAGCTGCCGAGCAGCCGGGAATCAACAAGCGGTGCATTACCACAGGACCTGAGCTGCGTTTCCAGCACATACATGATGATTTAACACTGCCTATAACTCCAGTTTCAAAAGACAGTCACCATCTACCTCTGGCTTCCACAAGAACCTACACTAAACAAGTACATATAACACACACATTCACACATGCACATGCACACAAGATGGCTGTAAACAGAGCCATTGGTAGAGCACCAGTCTAACAGGCATGCAGTTCTAGGATCCATTCTCAGTACTGGAGGAGGCATAACCACCTGTAGGCCTTGTTAATGCACAGATTTCTGAGCTCCACTACACACTGCCTCAGAGATTCCCAGGTATCACTGCTGTTGCTGCTGCTCCAGAGACTGTACCCCCAAAACCAACAGTTAAGAAGAAAGAGTCTCCCAGAAAAATTGGTAATGTAGATTTTTATGTGAAATATCTCAATTAAAAAAAAATCTTGACAACAAACTTAAAAACATTTTTTTAAGATAAACCAGTTCTGATCAAGAAATCGTGTAAGAAGCCGGGCGGTGGTGGCGCACACCTTTAATCCAAGCACTTGGGAGGCAGAGGCAGGCGGATCTCTGTGAGTTCAAGGCTAGCCTGGTCTACAAGAGCTAGTTCCAGGACAGGCTCCAAA
>NW_004949138.1:852713-870164 GCF_000317375.1 Microtus ochrogaster | reverse complement strand
CTTTGGGAGAGAAGGCAGCCCCTGAGTTTATAGCCACAGCTTTGGGGCAATTCTTCAGTCAGGTAGGTGAGCCACAATAAATAACTCATAACAGTAAGCAGACACTAGAGATGTGAGCATCTGCTCCCTACTCATCAAATGATCCCACTTTGTTCTTTGTCACCGTCAAAGCTACATTTGTATGAAATGCAACCAAGCCCTTCTAGTAACATTCCCCAAAGGTGTAGGTTTCATTCAAGTCAATATCTGAGGCAGCAACTCTAACCCTATGTCTAAAGCATTGTGTGCTTATGTTTTCAAAGCTTCAGGTTCATGCATTTTCGCAACCTGACCTAGCACCTTCGATGCACAGGATGCTATCCTGGGTACTGGTGGTACTCTATCTTACCCAGTTTCCATAACATCCAGACTTGGGAAGGGACGAACAAGGAGCAGAGAAGAGAAATGGGAACAGATACAACTCTAAACTGTTTTCTGTGTTCTGGGATTCCATTAAAGAGCTATTATATATTATAAAATATACTATTATATCATCTGCAAATAACTAAAGTTTAACTTCTTCCTTTCCAATACGAATCCCCTTGATCCCCTTATGTTGTCTTATTGCTATTGCTAGAACTTCAAGCACTATATTGAAGAGGTATGGAGAGAGTATCCTGAGTGAGCTAAGCCAGACCCAAAAAGAGGAACATGGGATGTACTCACTCATAATTGGTTTCTAGCCATAAATAAAGGACATTGAGCCTTTATTGAGAAGCTAAATAAGAAGGTGAACCCAAAGAAAAACGTATAGTCATCCTCCTGGATATTAACCTTCATCAGGCGATGAAAGGAGACAGAGACAGAGACCCACATTGGAGCACCGGACTGAAACCCCAAGGTCCAAATCAGGAGCAGAAGGAGAGAGAGCACGAGCAAGGAACTCAGGACTGCGAGGGGTGCACCCACACACTGAGACAATGAGGATGTTCTATCGGGAATTCACCAAAGCCAGCTGGACTGGGTCTGAAAAAGCATGGGATAAAACCGGACTCGCTGAACATAGCGGACAATGAGGACTGCTGAGAAGTCAAGAACAATGGCACTGGGTTTTTGATCTTACTGCACATACTGGCTTTGTGGGAGCCTAGGCAGTTTGGATGTTCACCTTACTAGACCTGGAAGGAGGTGGGAGGTCCTTGGACTCCCCACAGGGCAGGGAACCCTGACTGATCTTCAGGCTGATGAGCGAGGGGGAGTTGACTGGGGGAAGGGGAGGGAAATGGAAGGCGGTGGCGGGGAGGAGACAGAAATCTTTAATAAATAAATAAAAATAAAAAAAATAAAGAGCTCATCTGAAGCATTCTCCTCTGAATTAAAATGTTTAAATTGATCAACCCTACAGACAATGGCAGTCAAAGAAATGGCAGAAACAGTCTGCCCTGTTTGTCCACGTGGATTCTCCATCCACTTTGACACCTTCATTTGACTAAGCTTTGGGGCCAAGTTGTCCAAGAAGAATTATTTCCAATACAGAAAAACGTGGCCTACTGTTTTATTATTCTAACCAGACAATTTAAGATAAAGTACAATCATTCCATTTAGAAGGCAAAGAACGCAAACTTGTGGCAGGCACGTTTAACTTGATGCTGCTCTGACATGTATGGGCACACTTGAACTAGGCAGGAAGCTCAAGCACATGGTGATGAAAATACGCATTCTAGACTGTGGCCTTCATGTACAGTCCAGGATTACCCTGGCATGAGATTTCCAGTTCTTAGGACCCAAAGCCGATTTGGATGTATCTCCTAGCAATCTATTTCTAGATTCCGTCTATTCCTGTACCTAACTCAGAGGGGGAAAATACCACGATAAATATCCAAGACATGCTGCAGCAAATGTGTTTTAAGAAGTGGAAAGATATCTGGTCGTTAAAAACAGATCTTTGATTAATTCCATCTGAATTATGGAGTCATAAATAAAATTATCGTTTTTACCCATTTAAAATACCTAAGTTCTGAATAGTTTAAGATTTTATCTGTTTTTTCCATCAGATAAAACAAAGACACGTATGTGACTCTTGGAAGATTTTGGAGTTTACAATGACAGTAGATTTCATTACCTACACCTCAACATCACGATAACCCAGTTTCAGAGACATCTGTCCTCCATTGAAGAAACACTCCAGCCGAGACTCCAAAGGCTCTGAGGGGGAGATCTCTAGAGCCAGGCAGGTGAGTTAGTGAAGTGGAGCAGACTGGTTCATCAAGAGCCAAGGTCGGAGAACAGGGAGGACGGTGGACCCCAGGCCCTTTGCAGATGTAACGCCCTCCTTCCAGCCCTCCCTCCTGCACTTGGGCCAGGCACTCGCCCATGGATGACTCAAGGGGATGGGCCTCCAGCCTAAAGAAGAACCCAGAACGACCCACCTGGGTGGTGTCACACTAGAAAGTGAGATCCTGGGCAGAGGGAAAGGGATTTTCTGAGCCACCATTGCTGTTCTGATTGTGTCCAATTTGGAGGAGAACAAAAAACATCTATTGTTATCAAAGAGCATCTAGGGAGAAAAATCATAATTTGTAATAAATCTTTAACCTATTTAAAGAAAGACGGACTCCATCCGGAGAGCTGAGCCTCTGTCGCCCTGCTCTAACTGTCCCTCTACAGCCTGGCACTGGCTTCACCTAGGGCAGAGTTTGTTCTCATCGTCTGCCTGTTTGATCACCACAGTGCTCACGATGCCTCCTAGAATTTGCTTCCCCCAAATGATGAAAGGGTGTTGTTTTTGGCAAGCATCCAGTTGTCTCCTCGCTCTGCATCAACCCCACCCCCAGTTTCCCTCCAAACTCCTACCCCATCTTTTCTGTTTGATGAGTCAGTTTGAATCTTTGCCCTACCCCCAATTCTGCTGCAACAGCTCCACCTTCTCCGGTGCAGAATCTTGTTCAGGAAAGAACATTGTGAAGGTAGGTCAAGCTGAGAAGTCAAACAAATTTTGAAGACAACATATCAGTGGATCTTTTTCAAAATATTACAATACAAACAGAATATATTCCCCCTTCAATTTAGCAATTCTACTTCTAAGGAGTTCTCCAATGCATAGATCTCAAATGTTCATATGATATATTGTAGCATTTTAGCAACACCAAAATTGGAAACAGTCCAAGTGCTGATTCCCCTAGGGAGTCTTTAGATGAACTTTGTTCCTGCTCTACCATGTGCAATAGTTCCATCATTAGAAAGTTCAGGACAGGCCTGGGGAGACCACACAGGGTGTAACGTGCCTGCGATGCAAACACGAGCATCCAAATCTGGATCCCCAGCACCCACATTAAAACTTGGCATGGGGTGCATGCCTTAACTCCAATGTTGGAAGGCAGAGACAGCAGGTCCCAGTGACTCACTGGCCAGCTAGCCTACTGGAAACAAGAGCTCCGGGATTCATGAGAGACCCTGCTCCAACAAGTAAGGTGAATAAGTGATTGAGAAAAACATCAGAGATGTCAACCCTGCACTGGCACACGGGTAAATATAATCCATACACACACAGGCACACACAGACACCCACAAGCATACATGCACACTCATGAACTTGCGCGCGCGCACGCGCGCGCACACACACACACACAGAGACCAGGGGCAGGCAATCTCTGTGAAGTGTCCCCAGTACATACAGTTCAGTGATGAAGGCTGGCAACAAAGGGCCTGTGTAAGTGCAGAACCTCCATGAGGGCACAGAGAAAACCCAGCCAGTGTCTTCTGGGCAACAGGACAAAGGGATGGCAGTGAAACACCTGCACTTGACCTTCTTCATTAGTTGAAGTTTTGATCCATGTTTGTGAGCCATTCCCACCAAAGCTAACCAATTAATCGCTAACCAATCAATGAGTGTGGTCCTCATGGAGCAACACTGGAACTAAGCCATTGCACAGCGCAGTGGAAGTGAGTCCTCACTGCGGTCTCGTCCTCTGCATTCCCTTCACAGTGTTTCTGCTGAAGTCCTTCAACAGATGGCACACAAGGGTAGTAAGGATACTGGCTAGTGCCAGTAAATGTCTGGCCAGCTAAGAGAACAAATTTCCTGCAGCCCAGGGCCTGAGATAGTGTGCTGATTCCAGGTGTGATCCCAACATAGGAGAGAGAGGCAGAGGGAAGCGAGGCTGTAACAGAGCAATCTCCCCTGGAAGGGAATCTACTACTGGGTAAACCATGGCTTCCCAGAAGCCTCCGGGCCCATGAGAGTGTGTAGTCATTATGTAATCTGCTGTCCCTCACCCAGGGCCGCAGTGACAGAAGAGCTGGCTACCTTTCGCTACTTTTCCTAAACAGGTAAGGAAAATAATTTTCTGATTATCTTTAGCACTGGCAGGTCATTTTTCTATTTCTCCAACTGACTAACTTCAGGTGTTTTTACCCAGAAGCAAGGATCCTAAAGACAGCAGGCTGCTCTGAGCCTTCTTCAGAAGACTCTGGAAAGCCACAGCTGAGCCATTCAGCCAGATGTTCCGATGGCATGACCTCATGATGACTCCTCGGCAATGGTGTTTGCAGGCTGGTTATTTTTCTCAGTGTTATTACTCATGCTCACGCCTGTGGAATAACGAACATGCAGGCAGTTTGCATAGAATTGTATGGTGAATCTAATGTTATCAATGGAAACTTCCTAAAATCCCACAGTTTCCAAGAACCCAGCCCCTCCTACTCTATTAACAGAAAATGAGAGCTCTTTGGGTGTGTGATCACTAGACAGAGAGCCCAGGGTTTACTGTCACCTTCAGAAGGTTTGGTCAGATTAACACTCAAAACAAGTCCTTTTCTTCTGAGCACTAATTTCTTTCCAGTCAAGGCAAACTGCTTGCTCCAAGTTGCTCAGATCACAGACAGGGCCATGGTGTGAGCAGTCAAGGTATCCCTTAATATGGGGCAGTAAATCACGGAAAACACGTATTCCTCTTAGCTGCCCTAGCACTCTCACAGTTTAAAAACCAAGCTGTTTATTAAACAGTTACTTTAAACACTTATCATTAATTGCTATGACTAAAGCAATCCTAGAGTTAGAGCATGACTTAAAATCACTCCCACGCATGATTATCCGAATAAGTGATGGGGTTTCTCCCATCTCAGAGCCAGGACCTTGACTGAATCATTTTCCCAGTCTCTGGCTTAGACATCTTTCCTGAGGCCAACTTTTACAAACTTTGCCTGGGTGACCTGTAGCAGGATGGCCACAGGGAAGAGGTGCTCTGATGAGTTCCAGGCTCTGATTCAGAGGATGTGGGGTGGGGGAAGGATATGTGATTTCAACAACTTCTCTCATGTTCTAATGCTTACTAAAATTGAAAAAAAAATACTGCCTGAGGCTTGTCCATGTCTTTAGTGAGTTAGTTAGATTTTGTGAACAGTTTATATCAAAGTCTTTGTGTGTCATCGTGGTTACCTAAAGAAAGCCTGAACAAGGACACCAGCAATACACATGCTAATGAAGAAAATCTCGGGGGCCTCTACCTAGACAACGAACAGCAAGTGATTAAGGACTGCTGAGGCTGAGAGAATAGTCTTCCTATTCCAAAAACACAGGGCTAAAATCTCCATGTGATGAATTCATAACAAGATAATTTATAATGCTTTCTCCAGTAAGAAGTCTTGGTTCCCATAACCACCCCAGAATACGGAGACAGAAAGTTGTAGAAAACAAAGGGTCTATGGCCCAAGATTTCAAACAAAATTCGAACATACTCTTCACAAATTAAATTTGCATTCCACCAAGGGTAAGAAGCAGAGGAAAGCCATTATTCCTGAGCACTGTATCCCCAAGTGTGACAGCACCTGCCCCACTCTCTCAGGGTGTCAGCTATGCTCACGGATTTTGTACCTGAAGCACCTGGATCCAAAGCCCTGCTGTCTTACTCTGACTTTCTCACTGCTGTGACAAAATGCCCAACAAGACAGCTTAAAGGGAGATCATAGCCTGAGGTGCTAAAATCGTCCTCCTCATGGAAAACCATCATGGCGGCAAGAATGTAAGGGGGTCAGTTAGTCACACTGTATCCACAGTCAGATAGCAGGGAGCTGAACTCTGATGTTCATTGTGCTTTCTTGCTCCTCTTGTCCATTTACACAGTCCAAGCATCTATGCTGTGCTTAGGATGAGTCTTCATTGGTCTGGAAATACCCTCACCTCTAGAGCTGTGTCTCCTAGGTGACTCTAAAGCCTAGCCAGCCTGGCAATGAGCAAGAACCACCCCACCTACCACCTCATCAATCTTGTCAATTAAATTGAGAACATGCTCAAACATTCTCATCCTATTTCCCTGCCTGAAGACATTGAAGACTGGTGCATGGTAAATACTCAGTAAAAGTTTATTGTGATTATTGCTATTATTAGTACTACTGTCAGTGTCAATTAATTAACCTAGTGCATGGCAATGTTATTAAAGCCTAATATCACCCAGGGACTCTGGGCATCTGCTTCTCATTTATGGAATTGAAAACAGGGATGTCATGCTCAAATCCCACTGAAACATGCTTTCCTTAGCCACACGTGGTTAAGAGTAAGCTGCACAACACAACAAGATTTGGAAAAGCCCATTGCTTTGCTTCACCCCAAAGCATATTTCATCATGGAAGACATTTTTTAGGCACCACTAACCACTAAATTAAGGGATTCATCTGTCACATTCTATCCCAGCACTACCATGCGAGCAGGACCTGTATGATGATGCTGGTGATGGCTTTAAATTCCACTCTTACAGGCAGGGTGTGTGAAGAAGAGTCAAACATCTCACCTCTGAGAAGCACTGCCATTGGTCACACTCAGAGAACAGCACACTAGAGAGGGAGGGTGGAACGGTGAGCTGGGGAAGGCAGCAAACAAGGGGTCAAACCAGACAAGCTGTAAACTCCTGTCCAAACATTCTGGTTAGGCAGGTTGGTCCACGGTCACCCAAGCAAATCTGTGACTGTACCAAAGCTTCAGCCAGTGTAGACCTACTTCTGAAAAGACACAACTCAGAGGAAAAGCGTGACAACACTTTCCTCAGCACAGCCAACCATGACTAGCCTCCACACCCCATCATCATCTGCTTAGCTGAAAAGCTGACTAAACCCCAGCAGGAAACTGACCCCTGCCATGATTGCTAGCACCAAGCCTGCTCTGGAATTTCCACAGAAATCTGTGCTGCAGGATTCTAGAGTTAAAGCCTCAGCGAGAGACAACAGTCTGAGCAAGTACACCTTATCCGCTTGTCTATAACCAGGCTGAGTTTCTGTCATAAAGCAGGCTTTCTTTCCAGGGAGATACAAAGGAACAATGTGTAGGCTGAGCTCACTCGTATTGAATTAAATAAAGTTGTAAAGAAACATTAAAAAACCATATTCTTTTCATTGATAATAGGAGATAGCAAATATCAATAAAAGGAAAAGAAGAGGCACTAATTCTCACCCCAATTTAATTTTAATATAGTATTCCAAGGGTGGCTTTATGGTATGAAGAAAATCATCACATTATCTGGATGACAGTGAATGAAGGAACCCAGAGAAGGCAATGGAGTCAAGCTCCTGCCTGACATTAACTAACAGCGTTCTGTGCTTAGGAGGAAGGAAAGCCCCGCGGGAGCAAATGATGGTTTCTTGATTGTGTCGGTCTGTGACCAGTTTTGTCTTTGGGTCTGGTCTAAATTACCCAGCCCAAGTTTCCCCAACAAATTAGAAGCATATAAACCATAAAATCAAATGACTCTGACAAACACATGCCAATGTGTCCCTACAATGGAAAAACCAAAGAATTCTCCACCTACGTTCTTTAAATAGCACATTAAGCCCCTCACATTCCAGGAAGAAGGAAAGTCTCAGGGAACAATGGTGATAGTATTTCTTTCATCTCGCCTTTCTCTCAATCTTTTTTTTTCTTCTTGGTATCAAAGGTTAATTCAACCAATCTCAAGCAGCTATTAGCACACACTGGGGACTAATCACACTCCTTTCTGGACGCTTACCGCTGTGCTTGACCATTGAGATAATGACAACTTACCCAGCAGGACCTAAACAAGATAGAATAGCAGGCACAATATAGACAAGATGAGGAGGAGAAGCACATGGAAGATTACTGGAGCAGGGAAGATACAATCTGAATTATTAGTAAGACAGTAGGTCACAATTTCCCTAAGAATGTTTTCTTCTTAGTTTCACAAAGGCTCCTCCAAATACAAGTATCCAAAGCTGGTGGCCTGAGGGACACTGCATGACCTGTCACCCTCTCTTGCCTTCCATAATAACAACGTACACGAGTTTATATACTCTAGAGCTTTCCTCAGAAGAATGATGCATTACTTCAAACCAAGGTACTTATATATTTCTTTATTCAGTCTTTGAACCTTTTGCGGGTCTCATGACATCTGAGCTATAAAAATATTTTCAACGTGCTTTAGGAATAGAATGCACCAACCTAAAACTGGCAGATGAAAATACAGAAAATGCTTCCATGACTGGCTGGCAGGAGGGATTCTCATGTTTTTCACTTCTGTGGCTAAAACAGAAACATATGAAATGAAAGGGGAACCACTACCTCCAAATTAAATCCCATGTATGAAACGAGTGGGTCATTGGAAAGACAACAATTCTACGAATTCAAATGAAAAGAAGAGGAGAAAGAGGAACTAGAAGAAGAGGAGGAAGCAGGGATCACAGATGTATCTCCAACACATCACTTACTTACTGCTTTTGAATATATCATCTGGTCACAGCTAGCAGATGGTTAGAGACCAGCACACTCACTCCCATGATGGGTCATGCTTTGGTGGCTCATTTTCCAAGGATAATCTCATATTCATCATGACAATTTACCTATTGAAGAATAGGTAAACATTATTATCTGTACTCAGATGCAAGGAAATGTTTCAGAGAGACTGGAGTTTCCTTGCTTTGTAAAGTATTGGAAAACTAAAAATGTATCGCTAGGAAGGGAGCAGTGTGGCTGCAGACAGTGTGGGTAATGGAAGGGGCTACTGGTGAGCTATCATTCCATGGCCTTCCCGAAGAGTCACCATCACATCTTCTGGTTTATTAGCAAAGTCAAAGCAAGAGTAAGTACAGGCACTGGAGACTTTCCTAACCTCAGGACAAACTAAGGATTAGCCCAGGACTCAAAGGCTGATGAGTTGCTAGGCATGAACCTGGATGGGTTGAGCACGGGAAAGACTTAGAAGAGTAAAGTTTACATCCGTGATTGACAAAGAAGTCAAGAAGGTTAGTGGCGAGGCAGCAAGCCGTGGAAAGATGGCGCAGCAGCCAAGGACTATACTGCAGAGCTTACATTCTGGTCTGAAAAGTCAGAAACTGTTCAGTTACTCATGGGAGAAACTACTGCTCAGCATGGCTTAGCAAAACAAACAGAAAACAAATTAAAACAAAATGCAGATATTTAATCAAAATTTGGAGAATTTTTGGGGGTTTTTTTTTGAGCTCATGACTCAAATCACATTATCAACTTTCTTATTCTCTTCCTCTATTTATTTGTTTGTTATTTTGCCGTAGTTGTTCTTGATTTCTCTGCTGCTGCTGTTTTTGTGGACTGAGGGTGGAAATAGAGCCTTGTCCATGTTCCACACTCTATCCCTAAATGACATAATTCTCAGCTCTTGGTATTTTGGATAGGACGCCACTCTGCATCCAGGGTCTGGAACTCACGATCCTTCTCAGGCTGTCGCCAGTGTTCTGGTACTGCAGCTGTGTGCCGCTGCTCTCTCCTAGCCCCTCCTCTCCATTTATCTTCTTTGTCATCACTCTACTTCCCCTTCCTTGTCCATCAGGTCTTCTCCACTGGAGGTTCAGACATCCCCAGCCGCTGTTATTCCTACAGTTATTAATCAAAGTGGGAAAAAAATCTTATCCCAAAATGCTACGAAAAGTTTGTCATTGTGTTCCATCAAACCAACTTGAGAGTCATGGTTACTCCTGTACCAAGCACAGTGTTCCAAAGACTAGAACATGATACGTGCCTTCATGTGTCCCTTAGAGTTGAGATTGGGCAGCCAATGCATCCAAAGCCATGAACTCAGAGATAGTCAGACAGTCTCCAAAGGAGGGATCATACACTCAAAAACTAAATGTATACTACAGAAGATTTAAAAAAAAAAGTCCTTTTAAAATTAAATAAGGCTTAACTATGAGAAACCCAGGTCTTGGATATTGGTCATTAATGGATATGTCAGTGCTCAGTGGAATGGAGCCAGAGGCATGACTGACTGCTCTTGACAGAGGCAGGCGGAGCTGTATGAGTCTTCACGGAGAAACTGTTCCTAAGTTGTGCTCAAAAGAAGAATGGTTGGGCAGAGGAGGTCAAGGTGCACAAACATGTGTGCCACATAGTCCCAGCTTCCATTGCATCTTTTCCATACGACACTTTCTGGTCAATGGTTTTGAAAGGAAGACACTAGCTTCCAAGAGCAGGTGGGTCAAGCTGGCTTGTTTTATCTTCGTCCTTTGCGGAGTCTGTGGAAGCTGTGTATTTACACGGTGGAGCCTTGGGTCAGCACATGAAAGGCTGCCATTCAGTAAAGACGCTAGCATCCAGAGATCTTTGCAAGAGTGAGGAATCTGCTGTGCTTAGATACTGAGATTAGGATTGAGATATAATCATCACTTACATTCTTGGATTATTGCCATGTATATTATTAAAGCTTTGCATTTTTTGTTTATGTAAAATAGCTGCTCCCCTCCTGATTAATTACTTTTCTTGCTATGATAAAATGCCTGGCAAGGGCCTCCGAAAGGAGGAAGATCTGCACCAGCTTACAGTTTTCCAACATGTAGAGTTCCTACAGGGAAGGCAGGGAAGGCATGGGCGGAGTCTGGGGCAACTGGTGACACTGTGTCCACAGTTTCAACAGAGAGCTGAATGATAGGGTTCTGTTTTTTCCCCTCCTCATGCAGTCTGGGGCTCTAGCCTAGGGAGTGGTGCTGCCCACGGTTGGGGTGAGTCTTTCCGTTTCCATGAAATCTTTCTGGAAGCACCATCACAGCTATATTCCTTAAAGTGTGTTTCCATGGTGATTCTACACCCAGTCAAGTTGACAGTGAAGATTAACTACCATGCTCTTCAAGAGAAGCAAAGGGTGGCATTTGAGGGTCTTCACCCATTTGTTCTGCTATTCCGGAACATCACAGACTTTTTAAAATGTCAGGTTTTTTTTAATTTTTAAAATGACAGAAATTTATTTCTTGGGGAAATCCAAGACCAAGAAGACTGCTCTCTGTGTCAAGGTGATGCCAAGTTTCAACGTTGTCCGGATGGGGAAAACCACGTCCTTACTTGACAGGAAAGATAGAAAGCTGAGAAGTGAACCCCAACTTCCAACCCTCATAGCAGATCTAGTCCTAGCCCGGAGGACTTCATCTCCTCCCAAACGCATTTGCAGTTAAGCCTTAACGTTAATTTTAAAGGAAAAGCAGATTTGATAAGAAAAAGGAAGAATCCTATGCTAGAATCTATCAAAGTCTAGAGAAAGTTAACAAGTATCAGTTTTCTTAAGAATAACTTATTTAGTCACAGGATCACCCTCCTCATGAACTAGAGCCATGTAGCAAATCTAAGATTTATTGTCTTAAGACCGTATTTTCTACTATGTGAGGTGAGCTGAGGGCCGGGTGATCCAGACAATTCCACTCTGTGTGCCTTTTCCTCGTGCACTCAGTGTGCACGCCATCTTCCTTTTGTTCTCTTCTTTGACAGGTTCATGCATGTATACAATGAACTACTGTCTCTGCTCTTCCTCCCTCTTCTGAGGGACTCTTCCCCCTCCCTGCACGCCTTCTTCCTATTGAGTGTGATTCAGTGAGCCTATTTAGAGCTGCTGTGTGAGCTGAGGTAGGAGGCTCTTTAATGGAGCAAGGGTAACTTATTAGTGGCCGCACTACTGAAGAAGTGGCTCATACACCTCAGCAAACGTTAACTATCAATAGTGCCTGAGGAGGAGCGGGGCCTTGAGAGCCCTCCTTTCATAACGTGTTGACAGGCCCAGTGTTGTATAGGCCCTACGTGAATCCATAACTATAATGAGTTTATTAATACTGTGTTCATATCATGTCCAGGAGATGCCCTTTCTGTGACACACCTCCTCATCCTCTAGCCTTTATATTCTTTCCATCTGTTCTTCTGCAGTGTTCCTTGGGACTTGAAGTTAGCTGCAGGTCATTTTCTCATGTCGTGAAATCGGCACATTACAGCAATGAGCACACATAATGGCTTTCTTATGCTCAGACTGAATGATGTGACACTCCCGACCTCATGCCATTGGCCATAGCAACTCATCATACCATACTAAAGTTGAGGTGTGAGGACATGCACTCTATCTATG
Organism: Microtus ochrogaster; assembly: GCF_000317375.1. Lineage (NCBI taxonomy): Eukaryota > Metazoa > Chordata > Mammalia > Rodentia > Cricetidae > Microtus > Microtus ochrogaster. The sequence continues at coordinate 857,832 of NW_004949138.1, read as the reverse complement.
ACAGAGCCAGGGAAGAGGTAGGAATATAAGGACGATAGAGCTGTGAACAAGAAGTCCATCTACAGGCCTGTGAGAACTCATAGAGACCACAGAATGGTATCTGCAGGCAACTCAAGATCCTTCTACACTATGAAGCTGAAGGCAAGTAGCCCCAACTTTCCAAGTCATTCTCATTTTAAGAGTTCAAAAACCAAGTATCTCAGTGTGCACAGTCCTCTCTGTGCGCCAGCATCCGCTGTCAATGTCACAGATGACAGAAGTGATCCAGCCCCCAGCAGATCAGGGCTCTGCGTCTTTATTTGCCCCATGACAAGCAAGAAGATGTAAATAGACCATAAGGGAAGCTGCCTTTTCATTTGCACCCCTTAATTCATTTTGTGTTGATAAGATACACAGCCTGAGGAAGCTGTAAATAAGAGGCTGGAAACAGCTTGAGGGGCTGGTGATGGAGCCACAAATCACCAGAGTTACATCTTCATCAGGACCCTGATATGGGACTTTCACAATTGCCAAAATATATTTATTGTTGCTCAAGCTACACAACTTGTATATCACAAGCTAAAGCAGAGAAACTTCGACTTTCCCTGTGTTTCTACAGATTTCCTGTCATCAGCCCAGGTTAGCTGGAGTGCATGCATCTAATTTTTGTCTTACCCAGAGCAAAATTACCCATCTAGTTTGTGAGTCTGCCTGTGCCTTCCTCCTGATTTCACTTGTATCGCACCCCCACAATGAGCGGAAAGGCACGTGAGAACTTAGCCCCACCATACGCTTATGCTCTTCCCTCCTGAGCCCCTTGGTAGGAGAGGGATACAGGGAAACAGAGCACACCACACCCACATGACCTCACTTAAAACGCACCTAAGCTGGCTTGACACACTGAAGTCCTCTCTTCATCGGGTTGAGAGCTGTATGCTTGAGGCGATGGCATTAACACTGTGGGGTTAGACGTGTAAAGCACACTCTGTTAGAAGGAGAAGTGTGGAGGCTGTGATTTCATGGAAACACAAGGCTGAGGCCTCAGATCCCTAGTGGACACAGAGGACAGGCATGGGGCAAAAAAGAGCAATACCAAAGAAAAACCTCTGCTGAGAGCAGGCATGTTCAGGTTGCTCAGGCCTTGCCCCGAACACGGCACTCATGCCACCCACACTGCTTCATTCACTTCAGGATGGCTTTTTGGTTCTAGTTTTTTTTTTTTTTTCTGGGGGTGGGTGGATTTTTGAGACAGGATTTCTCTGTATAACAACAGCTCTAGCTGTCCTGGAACTTATTCTATAGGCTGGCCTCAGACTCACAGAGATTTGCCCTCTGAGTGCTGGGATTAAAGGCGTGCGGCAACCTCCTCCCAGTGCTTCATGGTGGATTACTTCCTGGACTGTGCATGTCCCGCCCCTTCACAGGTACTGCTGCTATGCTGTTTAGGGGAGTGGACAGGTGGCTCAGTAGCAGAATTAACTATCGTGCCACCTTCAGGTTGGGAAACTGAGGCTGAAAACTGTGAGTAATTTGCCCAGTGTTCCACAGCTATTGAGAGACAACAGAATTCCAAGTGGGCGCAGACATGAACATTTAACCAAAGAAGTCAAATCTACTCAAGAATGTGACCACTCTAAAAGTCAAATGATTTTCTTTAAAGAAATGAACTGGCATGGTCATTGAGTGTGAGAAATGGCAAAACCTAACATCAGCACCAACAATAAAAGAAATGCAACCAAAATATTGAAGTTGGAGCCAGGAAGCCAATGACTGTCTTGGGGAGGCCATGTGGGAGACAAGACACAGGGCTTCTGAACTCCTCTGTAGGAAGTGTGGGTGTACTTCCTATTGCCCAGAACTGATGATGGCTCACAGAGCAGAGGACAGAGACTTTCCAGCCATCATCAGAAGTGAGCGTGTGACCTCCATGCCAGTAACTGCTCAAAGGGAGAGAAATGGCTTCACCGCCCCTTCCCATCTCTAGCCCAGTGCTCCAGCAGCCCACACATCCTCCTGGTATTCGCATTTCTATGCATGCTTTCAGTTTCCACAAAAGGAACGCACACTACCCTGTGAGCATTTTCTGTCCTGGAATGTTCTAGAAGTTCTAACAGCAGCCTTTAGGCAAGGATGACCAAGTAGGGAACTCACCAGGAAATACCATCTTACATTTTCGCCTAACTCTGACCCTCTCCTTACAGCTGAAATGCCACCTCACACACTTGGGGAAAACCCTCAAATTTGTCAGAGTAGAGTTGATTAAACTGTAATAACAAGAACCCCTTGTGGTGATTTGAACAGGTGTGGTCCTCATATGTTTGACTACTTGGTTTCAGAGAGTGGCACCATAAAGAATCATGGCTTTGTTGGAGTAGTTCTGCCTCATTGGAGGAAGTGCCTACCTCTGGAGGTGGGCTTTGAGGTCTCCTATGCTCAAGCATTCAGTGTGGCTGAGAGTCCACTTCCTGTTGCTTGGGGATCAAGGTGTAGAACTCTCAGCTTCTCCAGCACCATGTCTACCTGCATACCACCACATCCTACCATGACGATAAAGGGCTAAAGCCTCTGAAACTATAAGCCAGCCCCAGTTGAATGTTTTCCTTTATAAGAGTTGCTGGGGTCATGGTGTTTCTTTACAGCAAAAGAAACCTTAACTAAGGCACCCCTAAATCTCACTGACTTAAACCACAGTATCTTGCAAATGGATTTCTCTCAGACCCATGAGAGGTGGGTTTCTTTACTGGGGACCCTCTTCAATGCAGTGATGCCAGTATTGAGGCTCCACGGTGTCTGTATACAACTTCTAAACACTGCAAAAAGAAAACTGGATAGGGTTTTTAATCCCCTGGCATGGAAGCTGGTGGCGCCTATGAAAATACTTGGCCAGAACTTATAGTAGAACTTCAAAAAATGCTGGGAACTGCCAGGAAACATGAACATATTTTGTGCTGCCAATTGCCTGAGTCCCAACCATGGCTCTCTCAAGCTCACAGAAGTTCTTCTTCCATGAAGACCTACCCAGCAACTCATGTTCCTTCCAATGCATTCATAGTGCACTGACGTAAACTCTAGAGCAGTGGTTCTCAACCTTTGGGTAGTGACCCTTCAGGTTTGAATGACCCTTTCACAGGGCACATATCATATATCCTCCTTACCACATATTTAGTTATAATTCATAACAGTAGCAAATTACAGTTATGAAGCAGAAATGAAGATAATTTCGTGGTGGGGTCATCACAGCATGAGGAACTCTATTAAAGGGTTGCAGCAGAAGGAAGGCTGAGAACAGCTGTTCTAGAGTTTTCAGAATACCATGTGATTTTGCTCTCTCTCCCATTATCATGAGAGCCCCATGGGAGGAAACATAATGCTTTTTCCCTCCGTAGCCCCCATAACATTACCAGGGAAGTAGCTTGGACTTACTAAATTTTAACTGAATGAATGGTATTTTGCAGGTAACTTTGACCTTGTAAGTTTTCCAACCTTACCAAGTAACTGGGGAGCACGGTGGGCACCTCCAAAAGGCCCCCTGTGACCATTTTATGTGGGAATGCTCCCATGACTACCTTTCTCCTTCTGGGAAGACCGAGTAAGCAAAGCCAGGGAAACAGCAGATAACAGTAAGCCGCGGGACGGGACGAGAAGCCTCCCATCGGCACAGCAGGCCTTGGATGCAGAAGCCAGGTCAGGAATAAACGCTGCACCTCCAGGCACCGGCCGGCTCTCCAAGCTGGCTGTACTTCCCCCCATCATCACCGAGCACACAATGTGCCCGTTTCCAGGCCTCTAGGGCAGCTGGCATTTCCAAGTCCACAGTCCAAAACTTCCTAAGCAGAGATGAGCTGAGCTGATCCCCGAATGGCAAGGATAAATGAAGGGAAAGGAGCTTTCTCAGTTCAGAGGCCTCTGAGAAAAGGAAAAAATAAGCTTTCTAAAAATCCACCACTCTTGCCATATGCTGTGACTTTTCCATTCATACCAGCAACTGTGGGAACTTCAGCTTCTGAATATAACATCAGGAAATTAACGAAGAGTTTATAAATATGTTCTGACTCAGAGTGCAGCCTTTACGAACGTGCCTCGAGCGTCCTGGAGCCTCTTCGAGCCTCCTGGGAATGGCGACTCCCACCAAACCCTTTCTCTGTAGATGGTCCCTCTCAAGGAAGCGCTCACTACTTTCTTGGGATGCTGTTGCTCCTCTCCTGACTTTGGCACCTCTCTGTTGTCAGACTGATACTCTCCAGGACTCCCAGTTTGTCCAAGCCGACTGTGGTAGGACAAAGACAAAGCAGCTAAGGCCCAGTGGGTGCTGAACTGGGTCATAAAACACTCCGAAAAAACCCAGGGAGAAATTCATTTTAGCTCACATTTCCATCATTGTCAGGAAGTCAAGATCACACACAGTCAAGAACAGAACAAGGGAATGTGCACAAGATGAGGTTCAGCTGGTTTTCTCAATCCCTTGCCTCGGAACGAGCCCCACCTTCGGTGAGCAAGTCTTCCTCTCTCAATTATCACAGTCCTGAGAGACCTCCATAGGCTTACCCACATCTCAATCTGATCTAGACAATTCCTCACCGGGATGATCTTCTAGGTTGATTCAAGTCAGAAATCAAAAATTAATCATCTTGGTGTGTTCTGGGCATGAACATGAACCATGCAGAGCCACCCCCTGGGCAAGTGGGTTTTTGACCTACAAGCAATTTGAATCACCCAGAACTAGTGTGGCGGTAACATTCTTGCAGCGCAGCTTCCCCGGATCCTGCAGAACATGTACCACAGTCTCCAGGAGGAATAATTTTCCTGTCACTATACTCTCCTTGACCCGACTCCAGACGATCCCAAAAGTCCAGATCTTGCGGCTTCTCTGTATCTGGTCAACTATACTTCAGGTTATGATGACCAGAGATACCCGGGAGGGCAAGAGAGGGATAAGGGCCTGCTGCAGCCCCACAGCATTTACCCAGATGGTACTGTGGTTAAAGCAAGCTCATAACTTTTAGGACCCAGCACAAAATGAAAAGGTAGGGATTACCTAAAAGTGAATTAAAACCTTTCACTGTGGACTGCATTGACGATTGGTCCTGACGCTGCCCTTCACTATGGGCTGCTTTGATTGGTCCTGACGCTGCCCTTCACT
>NW_004949138.1:849568-852613 GCF_000317375.1 Microtus ochrogaster | reverse complement strand
GGCTGCTTTGATTGGTCCTGATGCTGCCCTTCACTATGGGCTGCTTTGATTGGTCCTGATGCTGCCCTTCACTATGGGCTGCTTTGATTGGTCCTAAGCACTAAAGGGGGTAAGAAAATTTCAGGAAAATTCCCACAAAGCACAGGTTCTCTCAGTTGGGACCAGGGCAGAAGTCGTATTTATTCAGGCCCAAGAGAAGTACTAGGTGAGAATTACAAAGCAATTTGTTCATCCCCAAATCTCTAACTTGCAAGGAACTCATGACAGAAAATGGCTAAGTAGGAGGCTAGCGAGAGCTCGGTAGTTAAAAGCACTTGCTGTTCATCCAGAGGACCTAAGTTTTCTATCCAACAGCCACAATGGGCAGCTCACGATCACCAGGGAATCTGTTGTCTTCTTCTCCCTCCAGGCACTGTGTTCATGTGCACAAACCCATGCACAGACACACACATGCATATATAAATACAAATAAATCTTTCTGTGTTTTAAGACAACCACTAAGTACTTCATGAAGCACTTACAATGGCCACCAAAATTATGTTTTTGAAAGACAGATTAAACTATAGCAATATAAATTCAAGTGATCCAAAATCAATCACTATTATGCAAGTATGCATGCATAGAAAACTTTAGTAGTTTTAAATAGCAATGTGATTTGTTTTTTAAAATGATTATTAATTTAATTGTTTTATTGATTTTTTATTGACCTATACATTTTTCTCTGCTCCCCTCCTTGCCTCTCCTTTCCCCTTCAACCCTCTCTCATGGTCCCCATGCTCCTATTTTACTCAGGAGATCTTGTCTTTTTCTACTTCCCATGTAGATTAGATCTATGTAGGTCTCTTTTAGGGTCCTCATTATTGTCTAGGTTCTCTGGGATTGTGAATTGTAGGCTAATTTTCTTTTCTTTATGTTTATTAATTTAATTTTTAAATTTATTTATTTTCATTTCATGGGTATTTGTGAGTGCCTGCATCATGTATTTGTACCTTGTGTATGCCTGGTGTTCACAAAGGCCAAAAGATGTTATTGGATCCCCTAGAACTGGAATTAAAGGCAGATGTACCCAAAGTGTGAGTGCTGAGAATACAGTCCCCATCTTCTGCAAAAGCAGCCTGTGCTATGAACTACCAAGTCATCTCTCCAGCTCCAAATAACAGTAGAGTTTTAACAGTGTGTGATCCTGTGTGGAAATATTAAAATGACATATCTTATCATTGCTAGATGTTTTCTGTGATGCAATTCTTATTCAATGAAATGTGAAGTTTATCAGCAATCAGAGTTTTAGAGGTTTTAGTGAAACATAATGATTCATAACTATACATGATATCTTTTTCCCCCATCAGCAATTTATTAGTTCTTTGAGAATTTCATAAAATGTATTTTTTTTCTCAGCACCTTTGAAACTGAATTTTATTTAAAGCATATAGATCAAAAATAGAGACCTATTTCACATGTGAAAATTTTTAGCCTCTAGATATGTTTCTCCATATTGATGTATTTAGAATTTTCTTTTTTTTATTTTTTTAATTTATTTATTTATTAAAGATTGGAAACAACCTAGATGCCCTTCAATGGAAGAATGGATGAAGAAAGTACGGAATATATACATATTAGAGTACTACTCAGCAGTAAAAAACAAGGGCTTCTTGAATTTTGTATACATGATATCTTAAAACTTCTTTCTTAAGGATTCTAGGAAATTTTTATTTGTAAGTTTTATAAGACGTGTATTCTATGTTATTCTGTGTGTTCTTTAATTTCTAATCAATAGGGGTAAAAAAGACAATGACCTTTATATGGTGAGGCTAGCCAGTATTCACAAGTGTCCTGCCTGAGCCTCCTCAGGACTAGAATGACAGGGACGTACCACCACACCCAGCTTCACAACCATGTTTGAGTTCTTTTAAGCCAGTTTATAATATGAACTGTTCCCTTCTGTCCTGTGAAGAGGCTTGCCACTGCCGATACTATGAATATCAATGACACCAAATTCATTAAAACCCTACAGGGCAGTGTTGAGACCAAGTACATCAGAGCAAAAAGTCACATGGGCCCAGGTAAGGAAACATCACAGATCTCCTTCTTCTATCCTGCCTCTACCTCTACCTCCACTCAGGGCATGAGTTTCCCAACTGGAGATTCCTGTCTGCCTGCTTATCCAACCTCTATCAGACTTCCACAGTACTAATGCAGACATTTGCATCCCCTGATACACAGTACCTCAAAAGATATAAATAAAGGGCACAGGATGCTCTTGAAAGGTAACCAAAATAATTGCCTTTGAGACTAACATGGTAGATTTAACAGAGGGGAATCGTGTAGGAAGGCCTTTCCTAGAAGACATCTCTACCTTTTTTTAGACTCACTTTCTCCACTACTTACTTTGTATCCTAGATGCTATAACCATCTCTAGATGTCTTTGAGGCGAGAAAGGCCTCCTTCCTCAGATGCTGCTGGGCAGTGACAGGCGTGCACCATTTAGCAGGTAGAAGTTCTGAACACAATTGCCTCCCCCCTGCACTGTGCTCCAGAGCACAGCCATGTCCTCCTGAGCAGGACAGAAAGACAGGGGATGATGGTGATGGGAGAGAAAAGGGATCAGGAGATCTGCTTCACTGTTGAGAGTGACAGGAGGCTTCAGACACTGCTCAGGATGGAGTGGCCCCAGCAAATGTGAATACAGGTCACTTAGGGCCAGATGGTGCCTTAACGAAGAGACTAGTCATCAACGTCCAAGACATTAGGCTGTGCTTAATCAGGGCTAAATTCATGTAAAACTTTGAGTTGCTAGACCCCCCTCTTTTTCTTAAACTTAACCTGTATCCCACATGAACACACCTTACAGCTTTACTGTAAATTATATCTAAGGGCAATGTTAGAAAGTGGGAGGATGGGGTTCTTAGCTCCCTTTACAGACATCACCTGAGGGTCCCCAAAGTAGGATATAGACATTGTTAAGTAACAGCAAGGTTGTTACTCTTCCTCAAGAAACAGACAGATGTCCTATCCTCTCTATCCCCCACCCCTCCTCTCTATCCTCCA